>NC_141874.1:597023731-597326761 GCF_056163025.1 Triticum urartu
TAAAACCGGAGCACCGGGGGGTTACCGGAACCCCCCGGGGGGTTAATGGGCCTCATGGGCCTAAAGTGGAGAAGAGGAGGGGCTGCCAGGGTAGGCCGCGCGCCCCCTCTCCCCCTAGTCCGAATTGGACAAGGAGGGAGGGGCGGCACCCCCCTTTTTCCTTCTCTCCTTCCCCCTCTCCTACTTGGACAAGGAAAGGGAGGGGAGTCCTACTCCTGGTAGGAGTAGGACTCCTCCTGCGCGCCTCCTACTAGGGCCGGCCGCACCCCCCCTTGGATCCTTTATATACGGAGGCAAGGGGCACCCCTAGACACACAAGTTGATCCACATGATCATATTCTTAGCCGTGTGCGGTGCCCCCTTCCACCATAATCCTCGATAATATTGTAGCGGTGCTTAGGCGAAGCCCTGCGACGATAGTACATCAAGATCGTCACCACGCCGTCGTGCTGATGGAACTCTTCCCCGACACTTTGCTGGATCGGAGTCCGGGGATCGTCATCGAGCTGAACGTGTGCTAGAACTCGAAGGTGCCGTAGTTTCGGTGCTTGATCAGTCGGGCCGTGAAGACGTACGACTACATCAACCAAGTTAATGCTTCCGTTGTCGATCTACAAGGGTATGTAGATCACACTCTCCCCCTCTCGTTGCTATGCATCACCATGTTCTTGCGTGTGCGTAGGATTTTTTTTGAAATTACTATGAAACCCAACAACAATCCACCCTCCGAGGAGGAGACAAGCCTTGGCAACGAAGACTTCATCGTGCCTGAGGATCCTCTTGAGCAGAAACGCTTTAAGCTTCAGCTCATAGCCACTGCAAGAAGCCTGAAAAAGAAACAACAACAGCTTCAAGCTGAACAAGACCTTCTCGTCGACAAATGGACTGATGTCCTGACAGCTGAGGAATACGGCCTCAAGCACCCAGCCAAGAGGTACCCAAAACACAGATCGCTACCTCAGTTCGATGAGGAGGCAACAGATCCCATACCTCCTTCGCACAATGTGGATCGAGCACCCCGCGGTCGGGATAAAACGGCAACTCAGACCGAACAGCAGCCCGCCCAACCGCCTCGCAAAAACAGGGACAAACCAGCTCGAGACCATACATACGATCTTCGGCAGAAATTGGACAATAGAGCAGGACACACCAGATCTATATACGGATCGCGAGGACGCTCCCATACTCGGGATGACAGCTACCTACTCGGACGTGACAAACTTAATCACACCCGGGCCGATAATCACAGACGGACATCATCAGAGATATGCCGTGACACGACCCGTTATAGAGGCGCCGCAGACCCTCTCTGCTTCACAGACGAGGTGCTGGATCATCAATTCCCCAAAGGGTTCAAGCCTGTCAATATTGAATCATACGAAGGAACAACTGACCCCGCAGTATGAATAGAAGATTTTATTCTTCACATACACATGGCCCGAGGAGATGACCTCCACGCCATCAAATACCTCCCATTAAAACTCAAAGGACCAGCTCGACACTGGCTAAATAGTCTGCCTGAGAACTCCATCGGCAGTTGGGAGGACTTGGAAGAGGCCTTCCTCGACAACTTCCAAGGTACATATGTCCGGCCACCCAATGCCGATGACTTAAGCCACATAGTTCAACAATCTGGAGAATCGGCCAGAAAATTCCGGACTAGGTTCCTAACCAAAAAGAACCAGATCGTCGACTGTCCGGACGCTAAAGCCCTAGCGGCCTTTAAGCATAGCATCCGGGACAAATGCCTTACCTTCCACCTTGGCTAGGAAAAGCCAATCTATGGCAGCCCTCACGGCACTTATGACCCGCTTTTGCGCGGGTGAGGATAGTTGGCTGGCTCGCAGTACAAACATAGCCAACAAAACAGGCCCCTCCGAGGCCAAAAACAGCACCGGCAAGCTCCGGCGCAACAGACACAAACGCCGAAGCAATGGCGATAACACCGATGACACTACAGTTCACGCCAGATTCAGTGGCTCCAAGTCCGGCCAGCGAAAGAAGCCCTATAAAAAGAGCAGTGGAGGACCATCCAGCTTGGACCGTATACTCGATCGTCCTTGCCAAATACATGGCACCCCAGACAAACCGGCCAACCATACCAACAGAGATTGCTGGGTATTTAAACAAGCCAGCAAGGTCAACAGCAGAAACAAGGAAGGAGAATCACAGAGCGAGGACGATGACATGGAGCCCCGGCAGCCGAACACTGGGGAGCAAAAGAAATTTCCCCCTCAAGCCAAAACGGTGAACATGATATATGCTACACACATCCCCAAAAGGGAGCGCAAGCGCGCACTTCGGGATGTCTACGCGTTAGAGCCAGTCGCCCCGAAATTCAATCCGTGGTTGTCATTCCCGATCACCTTCGATCGCCGAGATCATCCAACCAGCATCCGCCACGGCAGTTCAGCCGCACTGGTCCTCAACCCAATCATCGACGGATTTCACCTGACGCGAGTCCTAATGGACGGCGGTAGCAACCTCAACCTTCTCTATCAGGATACAGTACGTAAAATGAGCATCGACCCCTCATGGGTCAAGCCCACGAAGACTACCTTTAAAGGAGTCATACCAGGCGTAGAGGCCTACTGTACGGGCTCAGTAACACTGGAGGTAGTATTCGGTTCCCCGGATAACTTCCGAAGCGAAGAACTAATCTTCGATATCGCCCCATTTCGTAGCGGCTATCACTCTCTGCTCGGACAAACCACATTCGCTAGATTCAATGCGGTCCCACATTACGCTTATCTCAAGCTCAAGATGCCCGGCCCACGTGGCATCATTACAGTAAATGGAAACACGGAACGCTCCCTCCGTATAGAGGAACACACTGCCGCCCTAGCAGCAGAAGTACAGAGCGTCCTTCTCAAGCAGCATTATAATTCGGCCGCCGAGCCCCTGGACATCATCAAGAGGGTCCGGACCACACTCCAGCATGACAGCTCGGCTCGGCCAAATTAGCAATTTGACATCCGTCCCAGCCCTGATAAGGCAACGGCACCAATACCACGCGTACAAAAACTACGCACTCAAAACCCCAGGGGAATTGATGGAGGCATAACTCATTCGCGATCCACTGTACGGCTCGACCGACCCTGGGATTTGCACGATTTCACTTTTCCTTTTCACGAGTTTTCTTCTCTTTTGAAGGTCTATGCGGACAACCTGCTTGCAGAACACACCAAGGAGGCAAGGAGCTCTGGCTTACAAGGGAATCCCCAGGTGGTCTCTACTAAACGATTGCCATACTTGCTCTTCATACCCGCATGTAGCTCGCCCTTGGTTGGGGCATGTTAAATAGCCCTATTTTTGCTTATCATATTACTTGTACAAAGTACACCCAAACATACTAGTTACATCACAATGGTGAATACACGGTAGCGTCAGCTCATTAATTTATTTTTTTCGTTTACTCGCCTCGGTATTAATCACTTACCGCACACGTACGCTATGGTACGTATTACTACGCCAGGGGCTTCATTACACCCAACACTACGACAATAAAAGTCCGAACACTTTCATAGTATAGTTCGGCACCCCGAACTTATAGCATTATATGCATCAGCTTCGAATCATGTCTTTGGTCAATAGTTGGATTGCCCGGCTCGTGTGCTTACTACCTTACGTTCCACTATATCGGCTAGGGTAGTAAAGGGAGAACTACTGCGATTGTGTCCCTGTTCTTCCGGACGAGCACCTCAGTAGAGAAAGCTGAAAACTGACTGTCATGATGCAGCGAGAGCCGGTCAGCTATTCGAGAGGTTCCAAATCGATAGAGATTTTTTTCCGCTTCTCGCGAAGAATCGGCTCCCCCGATTAGGCGTGCATAGCGCCCCTAGTTTGGTCTTCCGAATACCAGGGGCTTCGCCAACTTCCTTAATTGTCAAACTCCAATGGCTAAGTGAGGGCGGTAAAGGCCACATAGTCTGATTGCCTTGTTCGTTGCACTAAACACCTCCTTCAAGGACCAGAATGTGGAGTAAAGAGTGTTTAGATTTATCCCGAACACCCCCGTACTATCTACGTGGGGGCAGAAGCCGACGACTGGTCAACCCTCAGAGTTAATAAACGGCCGCACAGGAGGTAAAATTTAAATCATAAGCATTATACTACATAAACACCATTGTTCCATATTACAGGGCAAGGCAATACACATGTTCTCATGGGAATATGATATCCTTCGAACATTGCTCCGCCACAAGGCGGTACCCCTCCAGGACACCTTCAAAATAGTGTTCGGGACGACGATGCTCCTTGCCCTCTGGCAGTCCCTCGGTCATCAGCTTCTTGGCATCCAGCTTTGCCCAATGCGTCTTGACACGGGCAAAGGCCATACGTGCACCTTCAATACAGACCGACCGCTTCACGGCTTCGAGCCGCGGACAGGCACTCACAAGCCGCTGCACAAGCCCGAAGTAGCTGCTAGGTATAGGATCGACAGGCCACAGCCGGACTATTAGGTCCTTCATGGCTAGCTCTGCCAACCTATGCAGCTCGACCAACTTCTTTAGTTGGTCGCTGAAGGGCACCGGATGTTCGGATCCCAGATATTGGGACCAGAATAGCTTCTCCGTAGACATCCCTTCTTCGGCTCTATAATGCTCGGGAGCATTTGACACACTGTGCGGCATATCTGTAAACGCCCCTGGAAAATCCAAATTCAGGATAAGTACAAGGAACGTTTCTTCTACACACTTGTTATGCATGGGGAAGGATTTACCCGCTGTAATACTCTTGGCCGCCTGAATTTCCTGGAGGGCGCTCTGGGCTACGGCTCGTGCATCCTGCGCGCTCTGGCGGGCCTTCACCAATTCGGACTCTTGCACCTTACAATCATGCTCCAAGGACTCAAACCTCTCTATCGCGCTCTGGAGCTGCTGCTACGCCTCGCCAACCCGGGCCTCGTGCTCCTCGTGTGAGGCCCGTTCTTTGGCCGCTTTGTCCTCGGCCTCTGCTAGCGCCTTCTCAAGGGCCGCCACCTCGGTCGTGGCCACTAACAAAGTTTATGACACTTTAGTTCGGCTGGACAACTCATTTTTTTGAAATGTACCCACAGGTTACTGCATACCTTGGCTATCTTCCAGCTGTTTCTTCATGAGGCCGAGCTCCTCCTCGACCCGCTCCAGTTTTCGCTTCAGTCCGGAAACTTCTGCAGCGTGAGCACTGGCAGCCTGCAGCGACACCTGCTTATTCACATAGACAACTCATGTTAGACTCCTGCGATATTCATTCTTGATCCTCTGTTTGGCTTTTCCTCCCGAACACCAAACAGAGCATCAGGGGCTACTGTCTATACGGTGATGTTTTCCCTACAATTACATTACTTACCTCAAAGCCCGTTAGAAGGCTCGTGTAGGCTTCGGTTAGTCCGCTTTTGACAAACTGAACCTTCTCTATTACCGTGTCCATAAGGACATGATGCTCATCCACGATAGAGGCGCCTCGTAGCGCCTCCAGCAGATTATCCAGTGCCTCTGGTTGGACAGAGATCACTAGAGGAATAGGTACATTCCCTCCTTGGGGGGAATGCCGTTCGTTGGACCCCGGAGCCACGTAGATCTCCGGAATGGTATCCAGCCGAGGCCCGAAGGGAACTCGGGCCCCGTCACCAGTCCCCGTGGGAACTCTTTCCCCCGTATGTTCGGGGCCGAGGAGTCATCCTGGGACATCACCCCGATGGTCTCCGGAATCTCCCCCCAGCCCGGGAAGGTCTTTTTGGACACAACCTCGTCATCACCATTGGGTGAGATGGAATGGGCAGGTGGCGGAGACATTCTAGCCATCTCCTTCGAGTCCAGTGAATCCTCTGTCGAGGATCGCGGGGAGCCATCGCGTGTCGGACTGCAATAACAAGGTTTAAGATGTATCAATATTACAGACCGAGAAGGCCAGATGTTTTTTATTCTGGTACTCATGAGGCGGCCCGAGGCTTGGTCCGGCGAGGTCACTCGGACTGCTATCGACATCCCACGCAGAGTTATCCATGAGGGAGCCTCTTCCCCTCTTGGGCGCCTCCGCCTCCAAACTCATGGAGGCCTCCCTCTTCTCCCTTCCTCTCACAGGAGGGGAGTCGCCTCCCTCCTCGTCGTCATCGTCAGTGGCCGAGGGGTCTATCTCATCGTCAGACGAGATGACCAAGGTGCTCCTTCGGCGAAGCCCACTCCTGGTCCCCTTGGCCATGGTTTTGACCTTCTTCTCCGGTATGTCGTAAGGCGCCGGAAATAGCATCTTCGTAAGGAGTGAGGTTTCTCCGCCTTCAGGCAGCGGAGCCGGACTATTAATCCGTCCCGCCATGTCAACCCAGGCCTGAAAAAGAAATTGATCAGAGGGCTTAGTATCCTTCCTTGAAGTATGTCCTTAAAGACTATACCTTGATGGCTTACCGAATTGGCTTGACGCTTAAAGTTGAGCCCGTGATCGTTGGTCAAGGGTGGCGGTGTCTGCTACCTCTTGAGCACTGCGTTGGTTTTCCCCGAAGAGGAAGGGATGATGCAGCAAAGTAGCATAAGTATTTCCCTCAGTTTTTGAGAACCAAGGTATCAATCCAGTAGGAGGCTACGCGCGAGTCCCTCGTACCTGCACAAAACAAATAAATCCTCGCAACCAACGCGATAAGGGGTTGTCAATCCCTACACGGCCACCTACGAGAGTGAGATCTGATAGATATGATAAGATAATATTTTTGGTATTTTTATGATAAAGATGCAAAGTAAAAAAGCAAAGGAAATAACTAAGTATTGGAAGATTAATATGATGAAAATAGACCCGGGGGCCATAGGTTTCACTAGTGGCTTCTCTCAAGAGCATATGTATTTTACGGTGGGTGAACGAATTACTGTTGAGGAATTGACATAATTGAGCATAGTTATGAGAATATCTAGGTATGATCATGTATATAGGCATCACGTCTGAGACAAGTAGACCGACTCCTACCTGCATCTACTACTACCACTCCACTCATCGACCGCTATCCAGCATGCATCTAGAGTATTAAGTTAATAAAAACAGAGTAACGCCTTAAGCAAGATGACATGATGTAGAGGGATAAACTCATGCAATATGATGAAAACCCCATCTTGTTATCCTCGATGGCAACAATACAATAAGTGCCTTGCTGCCCCTACTGTCACTGGGAAAGGACACCGCAAGATTGAACCCAAAGCTAAGCACTTCTCCCATTGCAAGAAAGATCAATCTAGTAGGCAAACCAAACTAATAATTCGAAGAGACTTGCAAAGATAACCAATCACACATAAAAGAATTCAGAGAAGATTCAAATATTTTTCATAGATAGACTTGATCATAAACCCACAATTCATCGGTCTCAACAAACACAACGCAAAAAGAAGATTACATCGAATAGATCTCCACAAGAGAGGGGGAGAACATTGTATTGAGATCCAAAAAGAGAGAAGAAGCCATCTAGCTACTAACTATGGACCCGTAGGTCTGAGGTAAACTGCTCACACTTCATCGGAGGGGCTATGGTGATGATGTAGAAGCCCTCCGTGACCGATGCCCCCTCCAGCGGAGCTCTGGAACAGGCCCCAAGATGGGATCTCATGGATACAAAAAGTTGCGGTAGTGGAATTAGGGTTTTGGCTCCGTATTTGATCATTTGGGGGTACGTAGGTATATATAGGAGGAAGGAGTACGTCGGTGGAGCAACAGGGGGCCCACGAGGGTGGAGGGCGCGCATGGGGGGGGGGGATAGGCGCGCCCCCTACCTCGTGGCCTCCTCCTTTGTTTCTTGACGTAAGGTCCAAGTCTCCTGGATCATGTTCGGCGAGAAAATCACATTCCCGAAGGTTTCATTCCGTTTGGACTCTGTTTGATATTCCTTTTCTTCGAAACCCTAAAATAGGCAAAAAACAGCAATTCTGGGCTGGGCCTCCGGTTAATAGGTTAGTCTCAAAAATAATATAAAAGTGGATAATAAAGCCCAATAATGTCCAAAACACTAGATAATATAGCATGGAGCAATCAAAAATTATAGATACGTTGGAGACGTATCAAGCATCCCCAAGCTTAATTCCTGCTCGTCCTCGAGTAGGTAAATGATAAAAACAGAATTTTTGATGCGGAGTGCTACTTGGCATAATTTTAATGTAATTCTTCTTAATTGTGGTATGAATATTCAGATCCGAAAGATTCAAGATAAAAGTTCATATTGACATAAAAATAATAATACTTCAAGCATACTAACTAAGCAATTATGTCCTCTCAAAATAACATGGCCAAAGAAAGTTCATCCCTACAAAATCATATAGTTTAGTCATGCTCCATTTCCGTCACACAAGAATGCTCTCATCATGCACAACCCCGATGACAGGCCAAGCAATTGTTTCATACTTTAGTAATCTCAAACCTATAAACTTTCACGCAATATATGAGCGTGAGCCATGGATATAGCACTATGGGTGGAATAGAATATAATGAGGGGGTTATGTGGAGAAGACCAAAAAGGAGAAAGTCTCACATCAATGAGGCTAATCAATGGGCTATAGAGATGCCCATCGATTGATGTTAATGCAAGGAGTAGGGATTTCCATGCAACGGATGCACTAGAGCTATAAATGTATGAAAGCTCAACAAAAGAAACTAAGTGGGTGTGCATCCAACTTTCTTGCTCACGAATACCTAGGGCACTTGAGGAGGCCCATTGTTGGAATATACAAGCCAAGCTCTATAATGAAAAATTCCCACTAGTATATGAAACTGACAAAACAAGAGACTCTCTATCATGAAGATTATGGTGCTACTTTGAAGCACAAGTGTGGCAAAGGATAGTAGCATTGTCCCTTTTATTTTTTATTTTTTATTTGGCTTTTCCTTTTTTATTTGTCCTCTCTCTTTTTTTTAGGACAATGCTCTATGAATGATGGTCATCACACTTCTATTTACAACTCAAGAATTACAACTCGATACTTAGAACAAGATATGACTCTACATGAATGCCTCCGGTGGTGTACCGGGATATGCAATGAACCAAGAGTGACATGTATGAATGAATTATGAATGGTGGCTTTGCCACAAATACTATGTCAACTACATGATCATGCTAAGCAATATGACAATGATGAATGTGTCATGATAAATGGAATGATGGAAAGTTGCATGGCAATATATCTCAGAATGGCTATGGAAATGCCATAATAGGTAGGTGTGGTGGCTGTTTTGAGGAAGGTATATGGTGGGTGTATGATACCGGCGAAAGGTGCGCGGTATTAGAGAGGCTAGCAATGGTGGAAGGAAGAAAAGTGCATATAATCCATGGACTCAACATTAGTCATAAAGAACTCATATACTTATTGCAAAAATCTACAAGTTATCAAAGCAAAGTATTACGTGCATGCTCCTAGGGGGATAGATTGGTAGGAAAAGACCATCGCTCGTCCCCGACCGCCACTCATAAATAAGACAAAAGAAATAAATCATGCTCCGACTTCATCACATAACGGTTCACCATACGTGCATGCTACGGGAATCACAAACCTTAACACAAGTATTTCTCAAATTCACAACTAATCAACTAGCATAACTTTAATATCACCATCTTCATATCTCAAAACAATTATCAAGCATCAAACTTCTCATAGCATTCAACACACTCATAAGAAAGATTTTACTATTCTTGAATACCAAGCATGTTAGGATTATTTAAGCAAATTACCATGCTATTTAAGACTCTCAAAATAATCTAAGTGAAGCATGAGAGATTAATAGTTTCTATAAAACAAATCCACCACCGTGCTCTAAAAGATATAAGTGAAGTACTAGAGCAAAACTTATATAACTCAAATGATATAAGCGAAGCACATAGAGTATTCTAACAAATTCCAAATCATGTATGGCTCTCTCAAAAGGTGTGTACAGTAAGGATGATTGTGGTAAACTAAAAAGCAAAGACTCAAATCATACAAGACTCTCCAAGCAAAACACATATCATGTGGTGAATAAAAATATAGCTCCAAGTAAAGTTACCAATAGAAGTAGACGAAAAGAGGGGATGCCTTCCGGGGAATCCCCAAGCTTTGGCTTTTAGGTGTCCTTAGATTATCTTGGGGGTGCCATGGGCATCCCCAAGCTTAGGCTCTTGCCACTCCTTGTTCCATAATCCAGCAAATCTTTACCCAAAACTTGAAAACTTCACAACACAAAACTTAAAGTAGAAAATCTCGTGAGCTCCGTTAGCGAAAGAAAACAAAAGACCACTTCAAGGTACTGTAATGAACTCATTCTTTATTTATATTGGTGTTAAACCTACTGTATTCCAACTTCTCTATGGTTTATAAACTATTTTACTAGCCATAGATTCATCAAAATAAGCAAACAACACATGAAAAATAGAATCTGTCAAAAACAGAACAGTCTGTAGTAATCTGTAGCTAGCGCAAGATCTGGAACCCCAAAAATTCTAAAATAAATTGCTTTACGTGAGGAATTTATCTATTAATCATCTTCAAAAATAATTAACTAAATAGAACTTCCAAATAAATATGACAACAGTTCTCGTGAGCGCTAAAGTTTCTGTTTTTTACAGCAAGATATCAAGACTTTCCCCAAGTCTTCCCAACTGTTCTACTTGGCACAAACACTAATTAAACACAAAAAACATAACATAAACAGAGGCTAGATAAATTATTTATTACTAAACAGGAGCAAAAAGCAAGGAATAAAAATAAAAGTGGGTTGCCTCCCAACAAGCGCTATCGTTTAACGCCCCTAGCTAGGCATAAAAAGCAAGGATAGATCTAGGTATTGCCATCTTTGGTTGGTAATCCATAAGTGGATCTCATAATAGATTCATAAGGTAATTTAATTTTCTTTCTAGGAAAGTGTTCCATGCCTTTCCTTAACGGAAATTGGAATCTAATATTTCCTTCCTTCATATCAATAATTGCACCAATCGTTCTAAGGAAAGGTCTACCAAGAATAATAAGACATGAAGGATTGCAATCTATGTCAAGAACAATAAAATCTACGGGTACATAATTCCTATTTGCAACAATAAGAACATCATTAATTCTTCCCATAGGTTTCTTAATAGTGAAATCCGCAAGGTGCAAGTTTAGAGAGCAATCATCAAAATCACGGAAACCTAACAAATCACACAAAGTCTTTGGAATCGTGGAAACACTAGCACCCAAATCACATAAAGCATAGAACTCATGTTCTTTAATCTTAATTTTAATAGTTGGCTCCCACTCATCATAAAGTTTTCTAGGGATAGAAACTTCCAATTCAAGTTTTTCTTCATAAGATTGCATCAAGGCATCAACGATATGTTTAGTGAACGCTTTATTTTGACTATAAGCGTGAGGAGAATTTAGCACTGATTGCAACAAGGAAATACAATCAATCAAAGAGCAATTTTCAGAATTAAATTCCTTGAAATCCAAAATAGTGGGTTTAGCAACATCTAGGGTTTTAATTTCTTCAATCCCACTTTTATCAATTTTAGCATTAAGATCTAAAAACTCCGAATTCTTGGAACGCCTTCTAGGTAAAGGTGGATCATATTCAGTACCATCATTATTAAGATTCATATTGCAAAACAAAGATTTAATAAGGGACACATTAATAACCTTTAAATCTTCATCTTTATTTTCATAGGAAATAGAAGAACAGGCTCTTATAAAGGCATCTTTCTTAGCACGCATCCTAGCGGTTCTTTCTTTGCACTCATCAATGGAAATTATCATGGCTTTGAGAGACTCATTGATATCATGCTTAGGTGGAATAGATCTAAGTTTAAAAGAATCAACATCAAGAGAAATTCTATCAACGTTCCTAGCCAACTCATCAATCTTAAGCAATTTTTCTTCAATCAAAGCATTGAAATTCTTTTGCGAAGTAATAAATTCTTTAATATTAGATTCGAAATCAGAGGGCATCTTATTATAATTTCCATAAGAATTGTTGTAGGAATTACCATAATTATTAGAGGTATTACTAGGATAAGGCCTAGGATTAAAATTTCCTCTATACACGTTGTTACCAAAATTGTTCCTACCAACAAAATTCACATCCATAGATTCATTATTACTCTCAATCAAAGTAGACAAGGGCATATCATTAGGATCAGAAGAAACACTTTTACTAGCAAATAATTTCATAAGTTCATCTATCTTTCCACTCAAAACATTAATTTCTTCTATCGCATGCACCTTTTTATTAGTAGATCTTTCAGTATGCCATTGAAAATAATTAACCATAATATTATCTAGGAGTTTAGTAGCTTCTCCTAAAGTGATTTCCATAAAAGTGCCTCTCGCGGCCGAATCTAAAAGATTTCTAGAAGCAAAATTCAATCCGGCATAAAAAAATTGTATAATCATCCACAAATTCAAACCATAAGTAGGGAAATTACGTATCATTAATTTCATCCTCTCCCAAGCTTGTGAAACATGTTCATGATCAAGTTGCTTAAAATTCATAATATCGTTTCTAAGGGAGATGATCTTAGCGGGAGGAAAATACTTAGAGATAAAAGCATCTTTGCACTTATTCCATGAATCAATACTATTTTTAGGCAAAGATGAAAACCAAGCTTTAGCACGATCTCTAAGCGAAAAAGGAAATAGCTTCAATTTAACAATATCGTTATCCACATCTTTCTTCTTTTGCATATCACACAAATTGACAAAGCTATTTAGATGGGTAGCGGCATCTTCACTAGAAAGGCCGGAAAACGGATCTTTCATGACAAGATTCACCAAGGCAACATTGATTTCACAAGATTCAACATCGTTAAGAGGAGCAATCGGAGTGCTAATAAAAGCATTGTTGTTGGTATTGGTAAAGTCACACAATTTAGTGTTATCTTGAGCCATCGTGACAAGCAAGCAATCCAACACACAAGCAAACAAAAAGCAAGCAAGCAAAAAGAGGCAAATAGAGAAAGAGAGGGAGGATAGAGAGAGAGAGCGCGAATAAAACGGCAAGGGTGAAGTGGGGGAGAGGAAAACGAGAGGCAAATGGCAAATAATGTAATGCGGGAGATAAGGATTGTGATGGGTACTTGGTATATTGACTTTTGCGTAGACTCCCCGACAATGGCGCCAGAAATCCTTCTTGCTACCTCTTGAGCACTGCATTGGTTTTCTCCGAAGAGGAATGGATGATGCAGCAAAGTAGCGTAAGTATTTCCCTCAGTTTTTTAGAACCAAGGTATCAATCCAGTAGGAGGCTATGCGCGAGTCCCTCGTACCTGCACAAAACAAATAAATCCTCACAACCAACGTGATAAGGGGTTGTCAATCCCTACACGGTCACTTACGAGAGTGAGATCTGATAGATATGATAAGATAATATTTTGGTATTTTTATGATAAAGATGCAAAGTAAAATAAAAGAAAAGTAAAAAGCAAAGGAAATAACTAAGTATTGGAAGATTAATATGATGAAAATAGACCTGGGGGCCATAGGTTTCACCAGTGGCTTCTCTCAAGAGCATAGGTATTTTACGGTGGGTGAACGAATTACTGTTGAGCAATTGACAGAATTGAGCATAGTTATGAGAATATCTAGGTATGATCATGTATATAGGTATCACGTCTGAGACAAGTAGACCGACTCCTGCCTGCATCTACTACTATTACTCCACTCATCGACCGCTATCCAGCATGCATCTAGAGTATTAAGTTAATAAAAAAAGAGTAACGCCTTAAGCAAGATGACATGATGTAGAGGGATAAACTCATGCAATATGATGAAAACCCCATCTTGTTATCCTCGATGGCAACAATACAATACGTGCCTTGCTGCCCCTACTGTCACTGGGAAAGGACACCGCAAGATTGAACCCAAAGCTAAGCACTTCTCCCATTGCAAGAAAGATCAATCTAGTAGGCCAAACCAAACTGATAATTTGAAGAGACTTGCAAAGATAACTAATCATACATAAAAGAATTCAGAGAAGATTCAAATATTGTTCATAGATAGACTTGATCATAAACCCACAATTCATCAGTCTCAACAAACACACCACAAAAAGAAGATTACATCGAATAGATCTCCACAAGAGAGGGGGAGAACATTGTATTGAGATCCAAAAAGAGATAAGAAGCCATCTAGCTAATAACTATGGACTCGTAGGTCTGAGGTAAACTACTCACACTTCATCGGAGGGGTTATGGTGATGATGTAGAAGCCCTCCATGATCGATGCCCCCTCCGGCGGAGCTCCGGAACATTCCCCAAGATGGGATCTCGTGGATACAGAAAGTTGTGGCGGTGGAATTAGGGTTTTGGCTCCGTATCTGATCGTTTGGGGGTACGTAGGTATATATAGGAGGAAGGAGTACGTTGATGGAGTAACAGGGGCCCATGAGGGTGGAGGGCGCGCCTGGGGAGGGGGGGGGTAGGCGCGCCCCCTACCTCGTGGCCTCCTCCTTTGTTTCTTGACGTAAGGTCCAAGTCTCCTGGATCATGTTCAGAGAGAAAATCACGTTCCCGAAGGTTGCATTCCGTTTGGACTCCGTTTGATATTCCTTTTCTTCGAAACCCTAAAATAGGCAAAAAAACTGCAATTCTGGGCTGGGCCTCTGGTTAATAGGTTAGTCCCCAAAATAATATAAAAGTGGATAATAAAGCCCAATAATGTCCAAAACAGTAGATAATATAACATGGAGCAATCAAAAATTATAGTTACGTTGGAGACGTATCATTGTCTCGCTGCCCTTGAAGAGCACCTTCCAGATATCTTCATGTGTCGTGCCAAAAAGCCTTAGCAGCGTCTGGTGCTTAGCTGAATCGAACTCCCACAAATAACAGGTCTGACGCTGACACGGAAGGATCCTGCGTACCAGCATGACCTGGATCACATCAACGAGCTTGATCTTCCAGGTTATCATATTCTGGAGGCACGTTTGGAGCCCCGTGATCTCTTCCAAAGATCCCCAGGTCAGGCCTTTCTCTTGCCAGGAGGTAAGCCGCATCGGGACTCCGGATCGGAATTTGGGAGCCGCCGCCCAGTTGGCGTCGCACGGCTCGGTGATGTAGAAGCACCCTGATTGCCATCCCTTCACTGTCTCTATGAAGGAGCCTTCGAGCCAGGTGGTATTGGGCATCTTACCCACCATGGCACCTCCGCACTCAGCCTGCTGGCCGCGCACCACCTTTGGCTTTACATTGAAAGTCTTCAGCCATAGGACAAGGTGAGGTGGGATGCAGAGAAAGGCTTCACACACAACTATGAATGCGGAGATATTAAGGATAAAATTGGGGGCCAGATTGTGGAAGTCCAACCCATATTAAAACATCAATCCACGGACGAATGGATGAAGAGGGAATCCCAGCCCGCGGATGAAATGTGTGAGAAACACAACCCTCTCATGGGGCTCGGGGGTAGGGACGATTTGCCCTTTTGCCGGGAGTCAGTGAGCAATCTCCTTGGCTAAGTAGCCGTCCTCTCGGACCTCTGTGATGTTCTTCTTCTCAACGGTGGAGGCCACCCACTTGCCTCCAGCTCCGGATCCGGACATGACCGGAGTGCCTTCTCGAAAGAGGAAAAGCTAAAAGCTTGGGCGCTAGAGCTCGAGGATGGAAGGACTGAAGATGAAGAAGGGTGTGGGCAAAGGGAGAGTGTTCTTGTCCCCTTATGAAAGGCCGTGAATGTCAAGCGCCTCCCCACTCGTCCTAAAAATTCGCCTATCCCCAAGGGCGGTATAAACAACACGGTTGAGTTATCCATGCCCGCATTGATGAGAATCCTGCGATAAGAGGACACGATCTCTGCTTTGACAAGACGTGCCAATGGCAACCGCGTCTCAAAACATGGAGCGGCAGAAGAAAAACGGTTCGAAATTATAACCGCACAGACGCAATGTCGTGTTGGAAAAGAGCTGTCAGCAGATTAGATCGTGCAAATATTATATTCTCTCTACGGTTGTGTATGGTGTGCGTAACAGGTCAGGATACTATCATTACATCTGGAGACTACCTTGGAGTTCGGAGAAAGGGGAACCCGCCTTGCAATTCCGAAGACAATCTGCATGCCAGACTCCTCGTCATTGAAAGCCAGGTTCAGGGGCTACTGAGGGAGTCCTGGACTAAGGGGTCCTTAGGTGTCCAGCCTGTTATCCATGGGCCGGACTGATGGGCTGTGAAGACATGAAGGCCGAAGACTGCACCATGTCCGGATTGGACTCTACTTGGCGTGGAAGGCAAGCTTGGCGACCGAAGATTCCTTTTTTATGTAACAGACTCCATGTAAACCCTAGATCCCCTCGGTGTCTATATAAACCGAAGGGGATAGTCCGGAAAGGACACCACATATACTCATTACCATAGGCTAGACTTCTAGGGTTTAGTCATTACAATCTCGTGGTAGATCAACTCTTGTAATACTCATATTCATCAAGATCAATCAAGCAGGAAGTAGGGTATTACCTCCATAGAGAGGGCCCGAACATGGGTAAACATCGTGTCCCCTGTCTCCTGTTACCATCGATCCTAGACTCATAGTTCGGGACCCCTACCCGAGATTCACCGGTTTTGACACCAACAGAGGGGGAGGGGCCCGGCCTCCTAGGCGCGCCCCAAGGGGAGTCGGAGTAGGACTCCCCCTTGCCTTGTTGGTTTTAGGAGAGAAGGAAGGAGAGGGAAGAAGGAAGGAAGGGGGGGGCGCCCCCCTCCCAATTAGGATTGGGCTTGGCGGGGGGGGGGGGGGGCGCCCCTCCTTTGCTTCTTTCCCCTCTCTTCCACTAAGGCCCAATAAGGCCCATATACCTCCCGGTGCTCCGGTATACTCCCGTTTTCACCCGGAACCATTCCGATGTCCAAACATAGGCTTCCAATATATCGATCTTAACGTCTCGACCATTTCGAGACTCCTCGTCATGTCCATGATCAAATCCGGGACTCCGAACTACCTTCGGTACGTCAAAACACATAAACTCGTAATATCGATCGTCACCGAACGTTAAGCATGCGGACCCTACGGGTTCGAGAACTATGTAGACATGACCGAGACATGTCTTCGGTCAATAACCAATAGCGGAAGCTGGATGCTCATATTGGTTCCAACATATTCTATGAAGATCTTTATCGGTCAAACCGCATAACGATATATGTTGTCCCCTTTGTCATCGGTATGTTACTTGCCCGAGATTCGATCGTCGATATCTCAATACCTAGTTCAATCTCGTTACCGGCAAGTCTCTTTAGTCGTTCCGTAATGCTACATCCCGTAACTAACTCATTAGCTACATTGCTTGCAAGGCTTATAGTGTTGTACATTACCGAGAGGGCCCAGAGATATCTCTCCGACAATCGGAGTGACAAATCCTAATCTTGATCCATGCCAACTCAACAAACACCATCGGAGACACCTGTAGAGCACCTTTATAATCACCCAGTTACGTTGTGACGTTTGGTAGCACACAAAGTGTTCCTCCGGTACTCAGGAGTTGCATGATCTCATAGTCATAGGAACATCTATAGTTATGGAGAAAGCAATAGCAACAAACTAAACGATCATCATGCTAAGCTAGCAGATGGGTCAAGTCAATCACATCATTCTCTAATGATGTGATCCCGTTAATCAAATGACAACTCATGTCTATGGTTAGGAAACATAACCATCATTGATTCAATGAGCTAGTCAAGTAGAGGCAAACTAGTGACACTCTGTTTGTCTATGTATTCACACATGTACTAGGTTTCCGGTTAATACAATTCTAGCATGAATAATAAACATTTATCATGATATAAGGAAATATAAATAACAACTTTATTATTGCCTCTAGGGCATATTTCCTTCACTACACGCATGCTCCTAGGGGGATAGATTGGTAGGAAAAGACCATTGCTCATCCCCGACCGCCACTAATAAGGAAGACAATCAATAAATAAATCAAGCTCTGACTTCATCACATAATGGTTGACCATATGTGCATGCTATGGGAATCACAAACTTTAACACAAGTATTTCTCAAATTCACAACTACTCACTAGCATGAATCTAATATCACCATCTTCATATCTCAAAACAATCATAAGGAATCAAACTTCTCATAGTATTCAATGCACTTTACATTATAGTTTTTATTATATCCCTCTTGGATGCCTATCATATTAGGACTAAATTTATAACCAAAGAAAATTACCATGTTGTTTAAATACTCTAACAAATGATATAAGTGAAGCACATAGAGTATTCTAACAAATTCCAAATCATGTATGGCTCTCTCAAAAGGTGTGTACAGTAAGGATGATTGTGGCAAACTAAAAAGCAAAGACTCAAATCATACAAGACGCTCCAAGCAGAACACATATATGAAGGAAATATGCCCTAGAGGCAATAATAAAGTTGTTATTTTATATTTCCTTATATCATGATAAATGTTTATTATTCATGCTAGAATTGTATCAACCAGAAACTTGATACATGTGTGGATACATAGACAAAACACCGTGTCCCTAGTAAGCCTCTACTAGACTAGCTCGTTAATCAAAGATGGTTAAGTTTCCTAACCATAGACATGTGTTGTCATTTGATGAACAGGGTCACATCATTAGGAGAATGATGCGATGGACAAGACCCATCCATTAGCTTAGCATATTGATCGTTCAGTTTTATTGCTATTGCTTTCTTCATGTCAAATACATCTTCCTTCGAGTATGATATTATGCAACTCCCGGATACCAGAGGAATACCTTGTGTGACATCAAACGTCACAACGTAACTGGGTGATTATACAGATGCTCTACAGGTATCTCCGAAGGTGTTTGTTGGGTTGTGCTACCTCTTGAGCATGTGTTGGTTTTCCCTTGAAGAGGAAAGGGTGATGCAACAAAGTAGCGTAATTATTTCCCTTAGTTTTTGAGAACCAGGCTATCAATCCAGTAGGGGGCTACACACAAATCGCCTAGTACCTACACAAACAAACAAGAACCTCGCAAACAACACGATAAAGGGGTTGTCAATCCCTTCACAGTCACTTATGAAAGTGAGATCTGATAGAGATAATAAGATAAATATTTTTGGTACTTTTGTTGTATAGATTGAAAAGTAAAGATTGCAAAATAAAATAAATAGCAAACTAGAATTGTAGATTAGAAACTTATATGATGTAAAGTAGACCCGGGGGCCATAGGTTTCACTAGTGGCTTCTCTCAAGATACCATATATTATGGTGGGTGAACAAATTACTGCCGAGCAATTGATAGAAAAGCACATGGTTATGAGAATATCTAGGCATGATCATGAACATAGGCATCATTTCCGTGTCAAGTAGACCGAAACGATTATGCATCTACTACTATTACTCCACACATCGACCGTTATCCAGCATGCATCTAGAGTATTAAGTTCATAAGAATAGAGTAACGCATTAGGCAAGATGACATGATGTAGAGGGATAAACTCAAGCAATATGATATAAACCCCATCTTTTTAATCCTCAATGGCAACAATACAATACGTGTCGGTTCCCTTTCTGTCACTGGGATCGAGCACCGCAAGATTGAACCCAAAGCTAAGCACTTCTCCCATTGCAAGAAAGATCAATCTAGTAGGCCAAACCAAACTGATAATTCGAAGAGACTTGCAAAGATATCAAATCATGCATATAATAATTCAGAGAAGAATCAAATATTGTTCATAGATAATCTTGATCATAAACCCACAATTCATTGGATCTCGACAAACACACCACAAAAAGAATTACATCGAATAGATCTCCAAGAACATCGAGGAGAACTTTGTATTGAGATCCAAAGAGAGAGAAGAAGCCATCTAGCTAATAACTGTTGATGTATAAGCCCTCTGTGATCGAATCCCCCTCCGGCAGATCGCCGAAAAAGGTCCCCAGATGGGATCTCACGGGTACAGAAGGTTGCGATGGTGGAAAAGTGGTTTCGTGCCCCTGGATGTTTTCAGGGTATAAGAGTATATATAGGAGAAAGAAGTAGGTCGGTGGAGCTCCGTGGGGCCCATGAGGGTGAGGGCGCGCCGCCCTACCTCATCGCCGCCTCGTTGCTTCCTTGACCTCCACTCCAAGTCTCCTGGATTGCGTTTGTTCCGAAAAAGATCCTCACGAAGGTTTCGTTCCGTTTGAATTCCGTTTGATATTCCTTTTTTGCGAAACACCGAAATAGGCAAAAAAAACAACAATTTGCACTAGGCCTTTGGTTAATAGGTTAGTTCCAAAAATAATATAAAAGTGCATATTAAAGCCCATTAAACATCCAAAACAGACAATATTATAGCATGGAACAATCAATAATTATAGATACGTTGGAGATGTATCAAGCATCCCCAAGCTTCATTCCTGCTCGTCCTCGAGTAGGTAAATGATAAAAACAAAATTTTTGATGTGGAATGATACCTAACATAATTTTCAATGTAATTCTCTTAATTGCGGCATGAATGTTTAGATCCAAAAGATTCTAGACAAAAGTTTAATATTGACATAATAATAATAATTCAAGCATGCTAACCAATCAATTATGTCTGATCAAAATAACATAGCCAAAGAAAGCTTTATCCCTACAAAATCATATAGTTTGGTCATGCTTCATTTTTGTCACACAAAATGCTCCCGTCATGCACAGCCCCGATGACAAGCCAAGCAATTGTTTCATACTTAGCCTTTTCAAACTCTTTCAACTTTCACGCAATATATGAGCGCGGGCCATGGACATACCACTATGGGTGGAATAGAATATGATGATGGAGGTTGTGTGAGAAGACAAAAAAGGAGAAAGTCTCACATTGACGCGGCTAATCAATGGGCTATGGAGATGCCCATCAATTAATGTCAATGCAAGGATTATTAGGGATTGCCATGCAACGGATGCACTAGAGCTATAAATATATGAAAGCTCAAGAAAATAAAATAAGTGGGTGTGCATCCAACTTGCTTGCTCACGAAGACCTAGGGCATTTTGAGGAAGCCCATCATTGGAATATACAAGCCAAGTTCTATAATGAAAGATTCCCACTAGTATATGAAAGTGACAACATAAAAGACTCTCTATCATGAAGATCATGGTGCTACTTTGAAGTACAAGTGTGGAAAAAGGATAGTAACATTGCCCCTTCTCTCTTTTTCTCTCATTTTTTATTTGGGCCTTTTTATCTTTTTTTATGGTCTCTTTTTTTTCGTCCGGAATCTCATACCGACTTGTGGGGGAATCATAGTCTCCATCATCCTTTCCTCACATCGGACAATGCTCTAATAATGAAAATCATCACACTTTTATTTACTTACAACTCAAGAATTACATCTCGATACTTAGAACAAAATATGACTCTATGTGAGTGCCTCCGGCGGTGTACCGGGATGTGCAATGAATCAAGAGTGACATGTATGAAAGAATTATGAAGGTGGCTTTGCCACAAATACGATGTCAACTACATGATCATGCAAAGCAATATGACAATGATGGA
This sequence comes from Triticum urartu, assembly GCF_056163025.1. Lineage (NCBI taxonomy): Eukaryota > Viridiplantae > Streptophyta > Magnoliopsida > Poales > Poaceae > Triticum > Triticum urartu. Next base: position 597,045,133 of record NC_141874.1, read on the forward strand.
GCATGTTGATGACCCACAAGTATAGGGGATCTATAGTCCTTCTGATAAGTAAGAGTGTCGAACCCAACGAGGAGCAGAAGGAAATGATAAGCGGTTTTCAGCAAGGTATTCTCTGCAATTACTGAAATAAGTGGTAACAGATAGTTTTGTGACAAGATAAATTGTAACGAGCAACAAGTAACAAAAGTAAATAAAGTGCAGCAAGGTGGCCCAATCCTTTTTATAACAAAGGACAAGCCGGAACAAACTCTTATAATAGGAAAAGCGCTCCCGAGGACACATGGGAATATCGTCAAGCTAGTTTTCATCACGTTCATATGATTCGCGTTTGATACTTTGATAATTTGATATGTGGGTGGACCGGTGCTTGGGTGCTGTTCTTACTTGAACAAGCATCCCACTTATGATTAACCTCTATTGCAAGCATCCGCAACTACAAAAAAAGTATTAAGGTAAACCTAACCATAGCATGAAACATGTGGATCCAAATCAGCCCCTTACGAAGCAACGCATAAACTAGGGTTTAAGCTTCTGTCACTCTAGCAACCCATCATCTACTTATTACTTCCCAATTCCTTCCTCTAGGCCCAATTAATCGTGAAGTGTTATGTAGTCGACGTTCACATAACACCACTAGAGGCTAGACAACATACATCTTATCAAAATATCAAATGAATACCAAATTCACATGACTACTAATAGCAAGACTTCTCCCTTGTCCTCGGGAACAAACGTAATTACTCACAAAGCATATTCATGTTCATAATCAGAGGGGTAATAATATGCATATAGGATCTGAACATATGATCTTCCACCAAATAAACCAACTAGCATCAACTACAAGGAGTAATCAACACTACTAGCAACCTACTAGCACCAGTCCCGGACTTTGAGACAAGAATTGGATACAAGAGATGAACTAGGGTTTGGAGATGAGATGGTGCTGGTGAAGATGTTGATGGAGATTTCCCTCTCTCGCTGAGAGGAGCGTTGGTGATGACGATGGTGATGATTTCCCCCTCCCGGAGGGAAGTATCCCCGGCAGAACAGCTCTGCCGGAGCTCTAGATTGGTTCTGCCAAGGTTCCGCCTTGTGGCGGCGGAGTCTCATCCCGAAAAGTTCCTTCTGATTTTTTCTCATCGAAAGGCTTCATATAGCAGAAGATGGACGTCTGAGAGCCACCAGGGGGCCCATGAGGTAGGGGGCGCGCCCTAGGAGGGGGCGCCCCCCACCCTCGTGAGCAGGGTGTGGCCCCCCTGGCCTTCATCTTTGGCGAGGATTTTTCTTTATTTATTTTAAGATGTCCCGTGGAGTTTCAGGACTTTTGGAGTTGCGCAGAATAGGTCTCTAATATTTGCTCCTTTTCTAGCCCAGAATTCCAGCTGCCGACATTCTCCCTCCTTATGTAAACCTTGTAAAATAAGAGAGAATAGCCATAAGTATTGTGACATAAAGTGAAATAATAGTCCATAATGCAATTAATATCGATATAAAAGCATGATGCAAAATGGACGTATCACATGTCATAATAAATGGAATGGTGGAAAGTTGCATGGCAATATATCTTGGAATGGCTATGGAAATGCCATAATAGGTAGGTATGGTGGCTGAGGAAGATATCAGGAGGCTTATGTGTGATAGAGCGTATCATATTAGGGGGTTTGGATGCACCGGCGAAGTTTGCACCAAGGGCAATGCACGGTACCGAAGAGGCTAGCAATGATGGAAGGGTGAGAGTTCGTATAATCCATGGACTCAACATTAGTCATAAAGAACTCACATACTTATTGCAAAAATCTACAAGTCATCAAAACCAAGAACTACGTGCATGCTCCTAGGGGGATAGATTGGTACAAAAAGACCATCGCTCGTCCCCGACCGCCACTCTTAAGGAAATTAACCAAAGAACACCTCATGCTTCAAATTTTTCACACAATATTTACCATACGTGCATGCTACGGGACTTGCCAACTTCAACACAAGTATTTCTCAATTCCACAATTACTCAACTAGCACGACTCTAATATTACCATCTTTATATCTCAAAACAACTATCAAGTATCAAACTTCTCATAATATTTAATGCACTCTATATGAAAGTTTTTATTATACACATCCTGGATGCCTATCATATTAGGACTAATTTTATAGCCAAAGAAAATTACCATGTTGTTCTAAAAGACTCTCAAAATAATTTAAGTGAATCATGGGAGATCAATAATTTCTATAAAATAAAAACCACCACCGTGCTCTAAAAAGATATAAGTGAAGCACTAGAGCAAAATTTATCTAGTTCAAAAGATATAAGTGAAGCACATAGAGTATTCTAATAAATTCCGATTCATGTGTGTCTCTCCCAAAGGTGTGTACAGCAAGGATGAATGTGGTAAACTAAAAAGAAAAGGCTCAAATCATACAAGACGCTCCAAGCAAAACACATATCATGTGGTGAATAAAAATATAGCCTCAAGTAAAGTTACCGATAGATGAAGACGAAAGAGGGGATGCCTTCTGGGGCATCCCCAATCTTAGGCCTTTGGTTGTACTTGAATTTTACCTTGGGGTGCCTTGGGCATCCCCAAGCTTAGGCTCTTGCCACTCCTTGTTCCAAAATCCATCAAATCTTTACCCAAAAACTTGAAAACTTCACAACACAAAACTCAACAGAAAATCTCATGAGCTCCGTTAGTATAAGAAAACAAACCACCACTTAATATACTGTAATGAACTCATTATTTATTTATATTGGTGTTAAACCTACTGTATTTCAACTTCTCTATGGTTCATACCCCTCGATACTAGCCATAGATTCATCAAAATAAGCAAACAACACACGAAAAACAGAATCTGTCAAAAACAGAACAGTCTGTAGCAATCTGGAAGTTTTGAATACTTCTGTAACTCCAAAAATCCTGAAAAATTAGGATGTCCTAAATAATTTTTATATTGATCTACAACAGTTGGAATTGGTATTTTATCGGTCTCTGGTAAAAAAATGAAAATTATTCTCATGAGCGCATACTTTCTGTTTTTTTCAGCAAGATCAAACAACAATCACCCAAGAAGATCCTAAAGGCTTTACTTGGCACAAACACTAAATAAAACATAAAAAACACAATCATAACAGAGGCTAGATAAATTATTTATTACTAAATAGGAACAAAAAGTAAAGAACAAAAATAAAATTGGGTTGCCTCCCAACAAGCGCTATCGTTTAACGCCCCTAGCTAGGCATTGATAATTTCAATGATGCTCACATGAAAGACAAGAATTGAAGCACAAAAGAGAGTATCATAAAACACGTGACAAACACATCTAAGTATAACATACTTCCTATGCATAGGCATCTTATAGGCAAACAAATTATCATAGCAAGAAAAAACTAGCATATGCAAGGAAGCGGAAAGAAACAATAGCAATCTCAACACAGCAAGAGGTAATTTAGTAACATGAAAATTTCTACAATAATATTTTCCTCTCTCATAATAATTACATGTGGGATCATAAGCAAATTCAACAAAATAGCTATCACATAAAATATTTTCAACATGATCCACATGCATGCAAAGTTGACACTCTTCCAAAATAGTGGGATTAACATTAACTAAAGTCATGACCTCTCCAAACCCACTTTTATCAAAAACCTCATAAGATTGGACATTCTCCAAATATGTGGGATCTAAAGTTGACACTATTCCAAACCCACTTTCAATATTATTGAAAACATTATTATCAATCTCATATTCATCATGGGGCTTAAATAAATTTTCAAGATCAAAAGAAGAATCACCCCAATCATGGTCATTGCAACAAATAGTAGTCATAGCAAAACTAGCATCCTCAAGCTTAGGGTTTTGCATATTATTAGCACAATTGACGTTAATAGAACTTATAATAACATCATTGCAATCATGTTTTTTTATTCAAAGATCTATCGTGAATCAATTCATAAAGCACTTCATCACAATACATATTCCTTCGAGTATGATATTATGCAACTCTCGGATACCGGAGGAATACCTTGTGTGCTATCAAACGTCACAACGTAACTGGGTGATTATAAAGATGCTCTACAGGTATCTCTAATGTCTACTACACAACCTTCTTCTTGTAGACGTTGTTGGGCCTCCAAGTGCAGAGGTTTGTAGGACAGTAGCAAATTTCCCTCAAGTGGATGACCTAAGGTTTATCAATCTGTGGGAGGCATAGGATGAAGATGGTCTCTCTCAAACAACCTTGCAACCAAATAACAAAGAATCTCTTGTGTCCCCAACACACCCAATACAATTGTAAATTGTATAGGTGCACTAGTTCGGCGAAGAGATGGTGATACAAGTGCAATATGGATGGTAGATAAAGGTTTTTGTAATCTGAAAATATAAAAACAGCAAGGTAACTAATGATAAAAGTGAGCACAAACGGTATTACAATGCTTTGAAACAAGGCCTAGGGTTCATACTTTCACTAGTGCGAGTTCTCTCAACAATAATAACATAATTGGATCATATAACAATCCCTCAACATGCAACAAAGAGTCACTCCAAAGTCACTAATAGCGGAGAACAAACGAAGAGATTATTGTAGGGTATGACACCACCTCAAAGTTATTCTTTCTGATCGATCTATTCAAGAGTTCGTACTAAAATAGCACGAAGCTATTCTTTTCATTCGATCTATCCTAGAGTTCATACTAGAATAACACCTTAAGACACAAATCAACCAAAACCCTAATGTCACCTAGATACTCTAATGTCACCTCAAGTATCCGTGGGTATGATTATACGATATGCATCACACAATCTCAGATTCATCTATTCAACCAACACAAAGTACTTCAAAGAGTGCCCCAAAGTTTCTACCAGAGAGTCAAGACAAAAATGTGTGCCAACCCCTATGCATAAGTTCACGAGGTCACGGAACTCGCAAGTTGATCACCAAAACATACATCAAGTGGATCACGTGATATCCCATTGTCACCATAGATAAGCACATGCAAGACATACATCAAGTGTTCTCAAATCCTTAAAGACTCAATCCAATAAGATAACTTCAAAGGGAAAACTCAATTCATCACAAGAGAGTAGAGGGGGAGAAACATCATAAGATCCAACTATAATAGCAAAGCTCGCGATATATCAAGACCGTGCCAAATCAAGAACACGAGAGAGAGAGATCAAACACATAGGTACTGGTACATACCCTCAGCCCCGAGGGTGAACTACTCCCTCCTCATCATGGAGAGCGCCGGGATGATGAAGATGGCCACCGGAGAGGGATTCCCCCTCCGATTGGGTGCCGGAACGGGTCTAGAATGGTTTTCGGTGGCTACAGAGGCTTGCGGCGGCGGAACTCCCGATCTAGGTTATTTTCTGGAGGTTTCAGTATTTATAGGAATTTTTGGCATCGGGAACAAGTCAGGGGGGTGCCCGAGTCGTCCACGAGGGTGGAGAGCGCGCCCTACCCCCTGGGCTCGCCCTCCTGCCTCGTGGACGGCTCGGGACTCTTCTGGCCCAACTGATTTACTCCGGGGGCTTCTTTTGGTCCATAAAAAATCATCAAAAATTGGCACGTCAATTGGACTCCGTTTGGTTTTCCTTTTCTGCATACTCAAAAACAAGGAAAAAACAGAAACTGGCACTTGGCTCTAGGTTAATAGGTTAGTCCCAAAAATCATATAAAATAGCATATATATAAATGCATATAAAACATCCTAGATGGATAATATAATAGCATGGAACAATCAAAAATTATAGATACGTTGGAGACATATCAAGCATCCCCAAGCTTAATTCCTGCTCGTCCTCGAGTAGGTAAATGATAAAAACAGAATTTTTGATGTGGGATGCTACCTAACATATTTATCAATCTAATCTTCTTTATTATGGCAAGAATATTCAGATCCATAAGATTCAAGACAAGAGTTTAATATTGACATAAAAATAATAATACTTCATGCATACTAACCAAGCAATTATGTCTTATCAAAATAACATAGCCAAAGAAAGCTCATCCCTACAAAATCATATAGTTTGGCTATGCTTCATTTTCGTCACACAAAATGCTCCCATCATGCACAACCCTGATGACAAGCCAAGCAATTGTTTCATACTTTAGTATTCTCAAACTTTTTCAAGTTTCACGCAATACATGAGCGCGGGCCATGGACATAGCACTATGGGTGGAATAGAATATGATGATGGAGGTTGTGTGGAGAAGACAAAAAAGGAGAAAGTCTCACATTGACGTGGCTAATCAACGGGCTATGGAGATTCCCATCAATTGACGTCAATGCGAGGAGTAGGGATTGCCATGCAACGGATGCACTAGAGCTATAAATGTATGAAAGCTCAACAAAAGAAACTAAGTGGGTGTGCATCCAACTTGCTTGCTCACGAAGACCTAGGGCATTTGAGGAAGCCCATTGTTGGAATATACAAGCCAAGTTCTATAATGAAAATTCCCACTAGTATATGAAAGTGACAATATAAGAGACTCTCTATCATGAAGATCATGGTGCTACTTTGAAGCACAAGTGTGGAAAAAGGATAGTAGCATTGTCCCTTTTATATTTTTTTATTTGGCATTTTTTGCCTTTCTTTTTCTTCTTCTTTTTTATTTGGCCTTTTTTTGGCCTTTCCTTTTTTTCTTTTTTGGGACAATGCTCTATTAATGATGATCATCACACTTCTATTTATTTACAACTCAAAGTTTACAACTCGATACTAGAACAGAGTATGACTCTATATGAATGCCTCCGGTGGTGTACCGGGATGGGTAATGAATCAAGAGTGACATGTATGAAAAATTATGCATGGTGGCCTTGCCACAAATACGATGTCAACTACATGATCATGCAAGGCAATATGACAATGATGAAGCGTGTCATAGTAAATGAAATAGTGGAAAGTTGCATGGCAATATATCTCGGAATGGCTATGGAAATGCCATAATAGGTAGGTATGGTGGTTGTTTTGAGGAAGATATAAGGAGGTTTATGTGTGATAGAGCATATCATATCACAGGGGTTGGATGCACTGGCGAAGTTTGCACCAACTTTCAAGGTGAGAAAGGGCAATGCACGGTACGGAAGAGGCTAGCAATGATGGAAAGGTGAGAGTGTGTATAATCCATGGACTCAACATTAGTCATAAAGAACTCACATACTTATTGCAAAAATCTACAAGTCATCAAAAACCAAGCATTATGTTCATGCTCCTAGGGGATAGATTGGTAGGAAAATACCATCGCTCGTCCCCGACCACCACTCATAAGGAAGGCAATCAAATAAACACCTCATGCTTGAAATTTGTCACACAATAGTTACCATACGTGCATGCTACGGGACTTGAAAACCTCAACACAAGTATTTCTCAATTTCACAATTACTCAACTAGGATGACTCTAATATTACCATCTTCATATCTCAAAACAATCATCAAGTATCAAACTTCTCATAGTATTCAATGCACTCTATATGAAAGTTTTTATTATACCCATCTTGGATGCCCATCATATTAGGACTAGTTTCATAACCAAAGCAAACTACCATGCTGTTTTAAAGACTCTCAAAAAAATATAAGTGAAGCATGAGAGTTCAATAATTTCTATAAAATAAAACCACCGCCGTGCTCTCGAAGGATATAAGTGAAGCACTACAACGAAAGACAAACTACTCCGAAAGATATAAGTGAAGATCAATGAGTAGTCGAATAATTATGAAACTATGTGAAGACTCTCTAACATTTAATAATTTCAGATATTGGTATATTATTCAAACAACAAGCAAAAAAAAGAAAATAAAATTATGCTCCAAGCGAAACACATATCATCTGGTGAATAAAAATATAGCTCCAAGTAAAGTTACCGATGAACGAATACGAAAGAGGGGATGCCTTTCAGGGCATCCCCAAGCTTAGGCTCTTGGTTTTCCTTGAATATTACCTTGGGGTGCATTGGGCATCCCCAAGCTTAGGCTCTTGCCACTCCTTATTCCATAGTCCATCGAATCTTTACCCAAAACTTGAAAACTTCACAACACAAAACTCAACAGAAAACTCGTAAGCTCCGTTAGTATAAGAAAATAAATCACCACTTTTGGTACTGTTGTGAACTCATTCTAAATTCATATTGGTGTAATATCTACTGTATTCCAACTTCTCTATGGTTCTTATCCTCCGATACTACTCATAGATTCATCAAAATAAGCAAACAACACATAGAAAACAGAATCTGTCAAAAACAGAACAGTCTGTAGAAATCTGGTGCTTTCAAATACTTATGTCACTCCAAAAATTGTGAAATAAATTGGTGGACGTGAGGAATTTGTCTATTAATCATCTGCCAAAATAATCAACCTAATCGCACTCTCCAGTAAAAAATGGAAGCTAATCTCATGAGCGCAAAAGTTTCTGTTTTTTGCAGCAAGATCGCAAAGACTTCACCCAAGTCTTCCCAAAGGTTCTACTTGGAACAAACACTAATTAAAACATAAAACCACATCTAAACAGAGTATAGATGAATTATTTATTACTAAGCAGGATCAAAAAACAAAGAACAAAAATAAAATTGGGTTGCCTCCCAACAAGCGCTATCGTTTAACGCCCCTAGCTAGGCATGATGATTTCAATGATGCTCACATAAAGGATAAGAATTGAAACATAAAGAGAGCATCATGAATAATATGACTAGCACATTTAAGTATAACCCACTTCCTATGCATAGGGATTTTGTGAGCAAACAATTTATGAGAACAAGAATCAACTTGCATAGGAAGGTAAAACAAGCATAGCCTCAAGATTTTCAACACATAGAGAGGAAACTTGATATTATTGCAACTCCTACAAGCATATATTCCTACCTCATAATAATTTTCAGTAGCATCATGAATGAATTCAACAATATAACTATCACATAAAGCATTCTTTTCATGATCTAGAAGCATAGAAAATTTACTACTCTCCACATAAGCAAAATTCTTCTCATGAATAGTAGTGGGAGCAAACTCAGCAAAATAACTATCATGTGAGGCATAATCCAATTGAAAATTAAAATCACGATGAAAAATTTATGGTTATCATTATTCTTTATAGCATACATGTCATCATAGATAGCAACTTTGTTCACATGATCAATTAGAACCTCTTTCGAAATAGTGGATTCATCACTAAATAAAGTCATGACCTGTCCAAATCCACTTTCACAATTATAATCATCATAAATAGGAGGCATGCTATCATCATAATAAATTTGCTCATCAAAACTTGGGAGACTAAAAATATCATCTTCATTAAACATAGCTTCCCCAAGCTTGTGGCTTTGCATATCATTAGCATCATGGATACTCGAGGAATTCATACTAACAACATTGCAATCATGCTCATCATTCAAAGATTTAGTGCCAAACATTTTAATGCATTCTTCTTCTAGCATTTTGGCACAATTATCAGAATCCTTATTTTCATGAAAGATATTAAAAAGATGAAGCATATGAGGTATCCTCAATTCCATTTTTTATAATTTTCTTTTAGAAACTAAACTAGTGATAAAACAAGAAACAAAAAGATTCGATTGCAAGATCTAAAGGTATACCTTCAAGCGCTAACCTCCCTGGCGACAGCGCCAGAAAAGAGCTTGATGTCTACTACACAACCTTCTTCTTGTAGACCTTGTTGGTCCTCGAAGTGCAGAGGTTTGTAGGACAGTAGCAAATTTCCCTCAAGTGGATGACCTAAGGTTTATCAATCCGTGGGAGGCGTAGGATGAAGATGGTCTCTCTCAAACAACCATGCAACCAAATAACAAAGAGTCTCTTGTGTCCCCAACACATCCAATACAATGGTAAATTGTATATGTGCACTAGTTCGGCGAAGAGATGGTGATACAAGTGCAATATGGATGGTAGATAAAGGTTTTTGTAATCTGAAAATATAAAAACAGCAAGGTAATTAATGATAAAAGTGAGCACAAACGGTATTACAATGCTTTGAAACAAGGCCTAGGGTTCATACTTTCACTAGTGCAAGTTCTCTCAATAATAATAACATAATTGGATCATATAACAATCCCTCATCATGAAACAAATAGTCACTCCAAAGTCACTAATAGCGGAGAACAAACGAAGAGATTATTGTAGGGTACGAAACCACCTCGAAGTTATTCTTTCTGATCGATCTATTCAAGAGTTCGTAGTAAAATAGCACGAAGCTATTCTTTTCATTCGATCTATCCTAGAGTTCGTACTAGAATAACACCTTAAGACACAAATCAACCAAAACCCTAATGTCACCTAGATACTCCAATGTCACCTCAAGTATCCGTGGGTATGATTATACGATATGCATCACACAATCTCAGATTCATCTATTCAACCAACACAAAGTACTTCAAAGAGTGCCCCAAAGTTTCTACTGGAGAGTCAAGACGAAAACGTGTGCCAACCCCTATGCATAAGTTCACGAGGTCACGAAACTTGCAAGTTGATCACCAAAACATACATCAAGTGGATCACGTGATATCCCATTGTCACCATAGATAAGCACATGCAAGACATACATCAAGTGTTCTCAAATCCTTAAAGACTCAATCCGATAATATAACTTCAAAGGGAAAACTCAATCCATCACAAGAGAGTAGAGGGGGAGAAACATCATAAGATTCAACTATAATAGCAAAGCTCGCGATATATCAAGATCGTGCCGAATCAAGAACACAAGAGAGAGAGAGATAAAACACATAGGTACTGGTACATACCCTTAGCCCCGAGGGTGAACTACTCCCTCCTCGTCATGGAGAGCGCCGGGATGATGAAGATGGCCACCGGAGAGGGATTCCCCCCTCCGGCAGGGTGCTGGAACGAGTCTAGATTGGTTTTCGGTGGCTACAGAGGCTTGCGGTGGCAGAACTCCCGATCTAGGTTATTTTCTGGAGGTTTCAGTATTTATAGAAATTTTTGGCGTCGGGAACAAGTCAGGGGGGTGCCCGTGTCGTCCATGAGGGTGGAGGGCGCGCCCTACCCCCTGGGCTCACCCTCCTGCCCCGTGGACGGCTCGGGAATCTTGTGGCCTAACTATTTTACCCCAGGAGCTTCTTTTGGTCCATAAAACTCCATCAAAAATTGGCACGTCAATTAGACTCCGTTTGGTTTTCCTTTTTTGCGATACTCAAAAACAAGGAAAAACAGAAACTGGCACTGGGCTCTAGGTTAATAGGTTAGTCCCAAAAATCATATAAAATAGCATATAAATGCATATAAAACATCCTAGATGGATAATATAATAGCATGGAACAATCAAAAATTATAGATATGTTGGAGACGTATCAATCTCCGAAGGTGTTTGGGTTGTGCTACCTCTGGAGCATGCGTTGGTTTTCCCTTGAAGAGGAAAGGGTGATGCAACAAAGTAGCGTAAGTATTTCCCTCAGTTTTTGAGAACCAAGATATCAATCTAGTAGGAGACTACACGTAAATCGCCTAGTACCCGCACAAACAAACAAGAACCTCGCAACCAACACGATAAAGGGGTTGTCAATCCCTTCACGGTCACTTACGAAAGTGAGATCTGATAGAGATAATAAGGTAAATACTTTTGGTATTTTTGTTGTATAGATTGAAAAGTAAAGATTGCATAATAAAATAAATATTAAACTAGAATTGTAGATCGGAAACTTATATGATGTAAAGTAGACCCGGGGGCCATAGGTTTCACTAGTGGCTTCTCTCAAGATAGCATATATTACGGTGGGTGAACAAATTACTACCGAGCAATTGATAGAAAAGCGCATAGTGATGAGAATATATAGGAATGATCATGAACATAGGCATCACGTACGTGTCAAGTAGACTGAAATAATTCTGCATCTACTACTATTACTCCACACATCGACCGCTATCCAGCATGCATCTAGAGTATTAAGTTCATAAGAACAGAGTAACGCAATAGGCAAGATGACATGATGTAGAGGGATAAACTCAAGCAATATGATATAAAACACATCTTTTTATCCTCGATGGCAACAATACAATACGTGTTGGTTCCCTTTCTGTCACTCGGATCGAGCACCGCAAGATTGAACCCAAAGCTAAGCACTTCTCCCATTGCAAGAAAGATAAATCTAGTAGGCCAACCCAAACTGATAATTCGAAGAGACTTGCAAAGATATCAAATCATGCATATAATAATTCAGAGAAGAATCAAATATCGTTCATAGATAATCTTGATCATAAACCCACAATTCATTGGATCTCGACAAACACACCACAAAAAGAATTACATCGAATAGATCTGCAAGAACATCGAGGAGAACTTTGTATTGAGATCCAAAGAGAGAGAAGAAGCCATCTAGCTAATAACTATGGACCCGAAGGTCTGTGGTAAACTACTCACGCATCATCGGAGAGGCTATGGTGTTGATGTAGAAGCCCTCCGTGATCGAATTCCCCTCCGGCAGATTACCAGAAAAGGTCCCTAGATGGGATCTCATGGATACAGAAGGTTGCGGCTATGGAAAAGTGATTTCATGGCTCCTAGATGTTTTCAGGGTATAATAGTATATATAGGCGAAATAAGTAGGTCAGTGGAGCTCCTTGGGGCCCACGAGGGTGGGGGGCGCGCCTACCCCCTGGGCGCGCCACCCTACCTCATGGCCGTCTCGTTGCTTCCTTGATCTCCACTCCAAGTCTCTTGGATTGCGTTTGTTCCAAAAAAGATCCTCGCGAAGGTTTCGTTCCGTTTGGATTCCGTTTGATATTCCTTTTCTGCGAAACACTGAAATAGGCAAAAAACAACAATTTACACTGGGCCTTCAGTTAATAAGTTAGTCCCAAAAATAATATAAAAGTGCATATTAAAGCCCATTAAACATCCCAAACATATAATGTAGTAGCATGGAACAATAAAAAAAATTATAGATACGTTGGAGACGTATCAGGTTGGCATAGATCGAGATTAGGATTTGTCACTCTGAGCATCAGAGAGGTATCTTTGGGCCCTCTCGGTAATACACAACATAAGAAGCCTTGCAAGCAAAGTGACTAATGACTTAGTTGTGGGATGATGTATTACGGAATGAGTAAAGAGACTTGTCGGTAACGAGATTAAACTAGGTATGAAGCGACCGACGATCGAATCTCATGCAAGTAACATACCGATGACACAGGGAATAACGTATGTTGTCATAACGGTTCGACCGATAAAGATCTTCGTAGAATATGTAGGAGCCAATATGAGCATCCCGGTTCCACTATTGGTTATTAACTGGAGAGGTGTCTCGGTCATGTCTACAAAGTTCTCGAACCCGTAGGGTCCGCACGCTTAACGTTCGATGACGACTTTGTATTATATGAGTTATGTGATTTGGTGACCAAATGTTGTTCGGAGTCCCGTATGAGATCACGGACATGACGAGGAGTCTCGAAATGGTCGAGAGGTAAATATTGATATATAGGAAGATAGTATTCAGACACCGAAAGTGTTCCGGAGGGTATCAAGTACATATCGGGTCACCGGAAGGGGTTACGGGCACCCCCGGCAAAGATATGGGCCTTATGGGCCAAGAGAGGGACAGACCATCTCACAAGGGGATGGTGGGCCCCATATAGGCCGAAATAGGAGGAGAAGGAAATAGGGGAAGGGAAAAGAAAAGGGGAGGATTTGGCCTCCCCCTTCCTTCCCTCCGCCCTCTCTTTCCTTGCCCCTCCGGTTAATAAGGAAGGGGGGGGGGGCGAATTGGGGAGGACCCCAAGTAGGATCCCTCCTACTTGGGGCGCCCCCTTGGCTGCCTCTCCTCCCCTCCAACATATATATATATATACATACATAAACACTATTCTGATCACGGGATCAAAATAATGTTCTAATCACAACATGAACTTCCCGAGTAACGCGCCTGACCTTCCCCAAGTACTAGGTTGAACTTCAGCTAAAAGGTGTCCAAACGGGGCTTGCGATATACCGATGGAAAGCTATGGACACCAGTATCATGACCCAAGTTGAATTTTTGGCAAAATGTAAGCGGTTTAAGAGCAGTTTTGAAAACCGTTTTTTCTTTATACAAAAAACGTGAATCATATTTTCGATCGCATTTCTAAACCATTTATCGGAATAAGGCAAATAATATGGCGTTGGAAAGCCGCCGCAAAATCGCTCCTTCCACATGTTGAAAGTTTTCTGTAATTCTCTATGGATAAAGAGTAATTTGGAAAATCATAAAATTTCACAAACGGAACACCTGAGTTTGTATTTTTGATGCTATTTTTAAATGGCTAATCCAATTGAGGCAAATAATATGGTGTTGGAAAGCTTATGAAAATGCGCAACTTTTTGATGTTAAAAGTGTTTTCTAATTTTGAACGGTTTAAAAGTAATTTAGAAAACGATACAAGTTCCACCGAGTTCGTATTTTCAAGCTAATTTTTTAACCGTACGTCCGAATGCAGCAAATGATATGTCATTGGAAAGCTTGAACAAATGCGAAACTTTTTTGTATATATTGTTTCTCCCAATTCCTTATGGTTTTAAGTCAATTTTGAAAATGGCTAAAAACATATTTCCCCCATAATTTCTACAAACTTTATCGGAATGAGGCAAATAATATACCGCTGAAAAGCTACGGAAAATGCGAAAATTTTCCATGTTGATGGTTTTCTCTGATTCCTGGCAGTTTTCAAGTCATTTAGAAAACGGCAGGATCATTCGTTCTGCCATTATCGCGAAACAAATTCTTCGAAAATGCACCGCGTGAAGAACTTGAACTTCTCAGCATTGTCTACTTGAACTTCACTCTGTTTTCGACGTGCTTTTTTTGCTCGCAGATGTCCATCCACTACTCATAGTTCTCCATCCACTCCCCGGAATTCAGCGGGTGATATACTGATGGAAAGCTGCTGTAAACACGCAACTTTCCCGTGTTGATCATTTTTCATACTCGCGATGGTTTTAGAATTTTTTCATCTGAAATTCATTCAGCGTAGTAGTTGAACTTCCTGCTGTTTTCACGTTGAACTTCTGTGACGTATTTTCGTTTGTAATTTCCTCATACATTCGTCAATGTCACACAAATGATATTCCTTTTGTACAAACCTCTCTCACAATAAATTTTTCAACTTTCTCCGACCGAGGACTAGAACTTACACAAATGATATTTCTGCCATTTTGAAGTAAATTAGAAAATGACGAGATCATAATTTCTGCCTTCATCGCGAATGGAAATGCACTGTGTGAAGTAGTTGAACTTCTCGGGCTCGTCTGTTTGAACTTCACTGTGTTTCTGACCTGATATTTTTTGCCTGTAACTCCCAAACCACTTACCGGAATTGAGCAAATGATATACCGATGGAAAGCTGTTGCAAACACGCAACTTTTTCGTGTTGTTTAGTTTTTCATACTTGCGACGGTTCAAAATATTTTTTTGAATGCGTAAAAAATTGTTTTTAACAGCATACATAAAACTTTTAAACCATTCATCGGAATATAGCATATAATATACCATTGGAAAGCTTATGAATAGGAGCATCTTTTTCATTTAGACACACGTTACAAATTTTTATTGTTTGAGAGCAGTTTTAAAATAAATGGCAAAACAACGTCTTTTTTTGCCTCTTTTTTATATATAAATTGAAGGTCGGACGTCTCGCACTAGAGATCTTGAACTTCACCGGGAGGAGCACATGAACTTCTTGCAACAAACATTTTAACCTTTTTGTTTTCTATTCTTATATTACTATCTGAAATGCATTTCCTTGCAGTATTGAACTTCTCGTTGTTTTCACCTTGAACTTCTGTCACATTTTTTTGTTCAACCTCTCTCACAAGAATTTTTAAACTTTCTCGGGCCGAGAACTTGAACTTCTAGTAACAAAAATTCTATAATCTGAGTTTTCCATTCTTTAATAATGAGGGAAATCCGAGTTTTTTATAATCATCAAACTTCTCCATCTTTTTAATATGGACTTCCTGGTTTTATTTCTTAATGTTTTATGAAATTTTGAATCACTCTATTTTTAAAAGTTGAACTTCTTGTTATTTAATTTTTTAACTTCTTGTTTTCCATTCTTTAATAACGAGGGAAATCTGAGTTTTCTGTAATCATCGAACTTCTCCATCTTTTTAATTTGGACTTCCTGGTTTTATGTCTTTTAGTAATAGAAAATTGGGCCTTTCCTTTTAATTCATTTTTCTCATATTAAACGCACACCATGTAGTACACGAAATTTTTCCATTTTTATAATTTGATTTTTTTCCTTTTTGAAATCAAACTGATCCCAAATAACAAATGAACTTCACTCTGTTTTTCACGTGCTTTTTTGGCTCGAAGCTCTCCATCCACTCAGCGGAATTGAGCAAATGATATACCGATGAAAAGCTGCTGTAAACATGCAACTTTTCCGTGTTGATCATTTTTTCATACTCACGACGGCTTTAAAAGTTTTTCATCCGAAATTCATTCAGTGTAGTAGTTGAACTTTTGTGGCAGTTCTACTTTGAACTTCACTCTGTTTTTGATGTGCTATTTTTTTCCGTAACTCCCAAACCACTCTGATGGAAAGATGTTGAAAACACGCAACTTTTTCGTGTTGATCAGCTTTTCATACTCGTGACGGTTAAAAATAATTTTTTTTGAATGCGTAAAAATGTGTTTTTAACGGTATACATAAAACTTTTAATACATTCATCCAAATATAGCATATAATATACCGTTGGAAAGCTTATGAATAGGAGCATCCAAATGTGTTTTAAGTCAGTTTTTAAAAATGGCAAAAACAATGTCATTTTTGCCTGTTTTTAACATGTAATTGAAGGTCGGGCATCTCGCAATAGAGATCTCGAACCACACTGGGAGGAGCATGTGAACTTCTTGCAACAAACCTTTTAGGCTTTTAGTTTTTATTCGTTTTATTCTCATCTGAAACGCCTTCCGTGTAGTAGTTGAACTTCTCGCTGTTTTCAATTTGAACTTCTACCACGTATTTTTCTTTGTAATTTCTCACCCATTCATCGGAGTTGCACAAATGATATACTGTGCCGATTACCTCTCTCACAAGAAGTTCTGAACTTTCCTGTGCGGAGCACCTGAACTTCTTGCAAGTAAATTTTTATACTTTAACTTTTTTTTCTATTTTCTCATATGAAATACACACCGTGCAGTACGTGAACTTCTGGCTGTTATCACTTTGAACTTCTCTCTGTTCCACTTTGGTAATGGAAAAAATTTGAGTTTTTTTATAGACATCGAACCGCTCTAACTTTTTTATTTAAACTTCTTTGTGTGTTTTTTAGAAATGTGAAAATTAGAGTTTTTTAGAAAGATCAAACTTCTTCGTTATTTCTAATAGAACTTATTGGTCTTATTATTTTGTAACCGGAAAAAACTGAGTTCAAATAAATATCAAACTGTTCTTCTTTTAAAAATTGAACTTCTTTGTTTTATTATTTATTAGTGAGAAAAAACTGAGTTTTTAATATGCATTGAACTACTCCATTTTTTTAAATTGAACTTCGTGGTTTTAGTCTTTAGTATCGGGGAAAATCTAAGATTTTTATAAAAATCAAAGAACTTCATTTTTAAAACCTGTTATTGTTTATTCAACTTCTCGTTTTTTTAGGTGAGCTCACTTTTTTCATATAGAGGTAGTGGCTTCTATTTTTTTAGACATAAAGTAATTCATTTACTTTTATCGTTCTTCTCTTTATTTGTTTTAGAGAATACGCAAATCATCAACAAAGTGTGTGTGTTTGTGCGTGCCATAAGAGCCGCTTTTCTGAACTGTTGGTGGTGTTTTTCTGGTGGCGGTTTTTGTTTTCACGAGCTCTCCAATTTTTTAGAATGTATTCTTTCACTTTGAAAAATATAATTGCACCATTTTTACTATATATGAACTTACACTTTTTTATATTTGATCTTCTCACGTGAAATTTAGAGAGAGAGAGAGAGAGTGGTTGAAAATCTTCTGTATCATTTTAGCTGAAATTAAAGACAACAAAATCACTAAGCTTACAATTTTTTTATTCTACATCTTGCATGCATTTTTTTAAAATAGGACTTGATTTGCAAACATATTTCATTATTTTTGTCCAAGTTTTCTACAGAACACCACAATCATAATTAGGTGAGCTCACTTTTTAGGCCCGACGGTGATTTTTTATGCATCGTGAAAAGTCGCACTTTTTAGTGAACTTTATTGTTGTTTTATTTTTTTCTTTTTAGTACAAATTGAACTGCGCGAGTTTCGCATGCTGAACTTCTGTCTTTTTAATAAACACAATGAATTGCTACAAACAATTTTTCTATAATACCCATAGTTTTTTTGACAGTACCATCTCTGTGTTTAGGACAAAAAACAAGTAAATTAAACATAAATCACCGAGTTAATTTTTAGAGGCCAACGGGGGACGGTGGCCTGCTGTGTCGGCTTGCCTATGAAGTGACACGGCTCCAACCAGCGGACGCGGACGCCGTCCGGGCCTTCCGTTACGGTACGTGGCCTACACACCTCAGCAGGATCCACATCCCGTACCACATTTAACATGCCACACACATCTCACATTACCATTTCTTCTCGATTACTGCATCAGGATGCAACCACAACAAGAGAATAGAAGCACAGAGGGCCAAGTAACTAGCGTGCGTATTACAACAAGCAGAGCACTTCACACAACGCAGACATAACAACTAATGCTGCTGCAGCAGCATGAAACACGAGCAGGTTATGATAAGGAAAACAAATCTCCGCGTTAACCGGCCATGAAAATGCCTATATCAAACAGACAGTTGTTTCCATTCCCAGAATTACAAACCAGCACTCGAGCACTCAGCACACAGACCACGACAACGAGCAAGCTAAGCTTTCTCATATCTACATCAAAACTTATCTTTGGGTTAAACACTAGCTTCTCTCTCTGTATACACCCGCTGCAAACAAATCGCAGGCAAATAGTGGGGGAGGCCATTCTATGGTGATATGCACTCGAAAAAAATTACATGAATCAACTACACTCAGCAGGGCCGGTCGAGCGGATTAGGGGGGGCACACTTCACAGTTCACACCCAACAAATGGTTACAGCTTTATTACCTGTCGTAGTAGTAGTCTCCAGTGAGGAAAGATGAGGCCGTGTCATGTTAGTAGTGAGCACCAATGTGGCGACGATAACTGATCTACCACTGTGTTGGAAGCTCTGCCTTTGCTTTCGCTGCACGACAGATGGGGGAGGCATGCGTGAAGCTGTGAAGGTTAGGGAGAGAAGCCAGGAAAGGTCGCTCGCCGTCACACAAGAAGTTCATTGCTCTCTGTCAAAATATGGTATTCCACGAACATTACACATGGAGACTGCAGCAGCATAGCGCGCTCAACCACAATGGCTGGGCAGGCAATCAAGCATTTGTCAGCTCAAATCAACGACCACAACTGCTATTTTTATTTAGTCTGGCATGCTACTTCTTCATAGTTCGACCTGCTATGGAGACCTCGACGCTGAGGATGTAGCCAGTCTCGAACGCAATTGTTGCGTAAGGCCTCGATGCAGATGGATTGATGGCACCACGATTAAAAAAAGAACAACAAGGAGAGGTAGATGCCTGCACAGACTGCTCGCACTCTGTTTGATCTTCTTCAGCTACACATCGGCATGTATGCATCGGACCCGTGCGTTGGCAGTGACCTATCTTGCAAGCTCGAGGGTGGCTGAGGATGACACAGACAACAGATCAGTGCTCACAGGAGCTCATCACTATAGACGGAGAGGAAGGTCAGGAGGGAAATGACAGGGGTCGCAGCGGGGCACGCGACCAGCTGCAGGTCGGGACCTCTGGGAGCTGCAGGTCGAGACCTCCCCTAGCTGCAGGTCGAGGCCGGAGGGATGGGGAGGCGGTGGTTGGTCGTGATACGAGAACGACGACGAAAGGGAATTGCTTTAGGCTGCGGGGAGGAAGGATGCGCCACTGGTGAGGATGTAGGCGTTGATGGAGGAGGATGGCGGTGGAATGTATGGCCGCGATGAACTGGAGGAGTCCTGGCCAGCTGGTGGAAGGCAGAGCTGCCACCGTCTCTGTGGAAGAAGGCCGGAGCAGTGTGTTCAAGGGCGGTGGAGGATGCGGGCCGTGAGCCGCGCCGACGCTGAGGGGAGGAGCCTGGCTCCAGACACAGGCTTGGATGGGCAGTGACGGTGCCGTGGTCGACCGGTGACCCCAGGATCCGGTGGCCCAAGGGGTTGGGTTCGACGGCTGGATCTGGGAGGAGGGAGAGCTGCATCTTGATCTGGCGCTGGATGTGGTGGTCTGCGACGGCGCGCGGAGATTTACGGCACGGCTGCGGTGCACGGGAGCCAGGGCCGGCGGCGGCGCGGTGGGATCAGGGCGGCGGCTACGGGTGGGGATCGAGCGTGGATGGATGCCCCGGTGGTGCAGGAGAGGATCGATCATGGGCTGCGGGTGGGGGTGGGCTGTTTTTTTTATCGGGGGGCACCGGTTTGGGAGCATGGCGTCGCGCCTATATAGAGCGCACCGTGATCCAAATAACTATTCTAATCCTGAGATTAGAATAGTGTTGTCATATATATACATATATATGTGTGTGGGAGGGGGGCACCGCTAGAACGCACATCAACAATTGTTAGCCATGTGCGGCGCCCCCCTCCATAATTTACGCCTCCGGTCATATCTTCGTAGTGCTTAGGCGAAGCACTGTGCAGATCACTTCAGTATCACTGTCACCATGCTGTCGTGTAGACGGAACTCATCTACTTCCTTGACACTCTGCCGCATCAAGAGTTTGAGGGACGTCATAGCTGAACGTTTGCATAACTCGAAGGTGCCGTACGTTTGGTACTTAATCGGTCGGAACGAGAAGAAGTTCGACTACATCAACTGCGTTGTCAAACGCTTCCGCTTTCGGTCTACGAGGGTACGTAGACAAACTCTCCCCTTCTTGTTGCTATGCATCCCCAGATAGATCTTTCGTGAGTGTAGGATTTTTTTTGCAATTGCATGCTACGTTTCCCAACAGCTGCCCGGACCAACCTTACATGACCACGTTCATGAGACCGGTTCCACCGGCAGACATGCAACTAGTTTTGCATAAAGGTGGCTGGCGGGTGTCTGTTTCTCCAACTTTAGTTCAATCGAATTTGACTGCGGTCGGTCCTTGTTGAAAGTTAAAACAACAAACTTGATAAATCACTGTCGTGGTTTTGATGCGTAGGTAAGAACGGTTCTTGCT
The DNA here is from genome assembly GCF_056163025.1 of Triticum urartu. Taxonomy (NCBI): domain Eukaryota; kingdom Viridiplantae; phylum Streptophyta; class Magnoliopsida; order Poales; family Poaceae; genus Triticum; species Triticum urartu. The sequence continues at coordinate 597,066,342 of NC_141874.1, forward strand.
AGAAGCCTGTAGCAGCCACGTAAAACTTCCAACAACAAAGTAGAGGAGGTGTAACTTGTTTTTGGAGGGCATGTTGTGATGTGATATGGTCAAGACATGATATGATATACGTTATTGTATGAGATGATCATGTTTTGTTAAAGTCACTTGCAACTGGAAGGAGCCTTATGTTTTGTAAAAGATCAAAGAGCAATCACTATACCGCGTTGTGGTTTTTTGATGCGTAGGTAAGAACGGTTCTTGCTCAGCCCGTAGCAGCCGCGTAAAACTTGCAACAACAAAGTAGAGGATATCTAACTTGTTTTTGCAGGGCATGTTGTGATGTGATACGGTCAAGACATGATGTGATATACGTTATTGTATGAGATGATCATGTTTTGTAAAAGTTACTGTCAACCGGCGGGAGACTTATGGTTATCTCTTTATTGTATGAAATGCAAACAACATGTAATTGCTTGCTTTACTTTATCACTATGAGTTAGCGATAGTTATAGAAGCAATAGTTGGCGAGACGACCACGACACAACGATGGAGATCAAGGTGTCGAGCCGGTGACGATGGAGATCATGTAACATCCCAAATTTTCAATTTGGAATATTATACATTAGATCATCATTGCATATCATATTTTACTGCATTTTGGGTTGATCCTAGAAATTCTACGCAACTCAATGACCCACGGAGAGAGTTGGGGATTTCGTTATTTTCATATTTGAGTTTTTCTCAAATTTTAAAAGAGGATCGTTTGATTTTAATTATTTTTCTATTGAATATTTCTTTTATAAAAATAAAAAGAGAGAGGATAAAATGACTTCCTCAAAATAAAGAAATATTGGAGATTTAATATTAAAATCAAATAAGATTTTTATTCGGAGTTTTATCGCTATTCTATTTGAATTAGGAAAAATATGTATTTTTCAAAATTGCATTTTAGGCCCAAATAAATGTTCACCTTGTCCGGCCTATTTTTAGAGGACGGGGAAAATTTATTTCAGGATTTTTGGAGTCTGTATAGTATTTTTTTGTTTTTCTCCGCGGAATATTTTAAAACAAAAACGCCAACCGACTTAACGGGCCGTGTCTGACCCGGACACTGCGCCCGGCCGGCCTTTAAGAGCCGGGAGGCCCGAGCCGCAGCCCAGCCCCCTGAAACCCTAGCGCCGCCACCCGCCGCCGCCGTAGGTCGTCGCCGCCGAGTCCCGACGTAGCCGCCCACCGCCCGCGACGCCGCCGCCCTCGGAGCCCCGTCGCCCACCGTCCCGCCGGCCATCGCCGGAGTCACCGCCGCCCCGCCGACCCCGTCCCGAGGTGGCCGCCTGATCCGCCGCCGGTTTTGCCGGAAAAACCGTTCGTTTATTTTTGAAAACCTAGATCCGTTTTTGTAGATCCGGTTCGATTTTATTTTTTTCGAGTTTTGTTAGTTAGCGAATGCCCATTTGTTAGTTCGTTTTAACGAACAATTTTCACTGGTTAGCAGCAGACAACGAATGTTCGTTCGTTAGCCTGTTTGTCAGTTTTTTTTTCTCGGATTTTCCGCGATTATTTTTGATCGCGATTTCTGATCCAATTTTCGTTTTAGTATAACTTTTCGCTCGTATATCGGAATCAGGCGATTCAAGCGCCTAGAGTTTCTTCTCGAAGCCCTCTTTCTGTTTAACCAACTTAAACAAGTTTTTGATATTGTACTAGGTAATCGCCCGTGCGTTGCTACGGGAACGAAACAATTTTCAACAAAACAAAAGTATCATGAAATAACATGGTGTTCTGAGGAATATCTCTTGATCTTACAAACCTGATGTTTTGAGCAACATTAAGGTACATAAGATCCATTTTACATAGCAGTGTCAATGCAAGCATGAATAAAGGACAATAAACACCATGATAGCGAAGCTAACTTCACCATAACTCCCTGTTTCAAATTATTTTTCCTGTGAAACGACTATACTGGTACGAATCATAAATCAATAAATCATAGGAGATTCCTATCATACGTCAATAGCTTAATTAAATACTCTTCCCCCTTAGTGCATCCCATGCATAAATTGGAGTTCTATATCCAAAAGTTTTTCCTCAAGGCTTGTACCACTTCAAATTAAAATGGTATTTGTTGTCCTCTTTAACTAATTCATTCTCCCATATAAGCATGTAGTATGAAGAAAGTAGTAGTGCATTATGACCACACGGCTTCTTATCCATTTTGATAGATACTCAATAGTTCCTTTGCAACAAAAGTTAGTAAGATGAAGAAAACAGAACTGGATTCCTAAATCAAAGTGTCAAATTCTCACACAAATTACTTAGTACTATTTAGACACTTATTTTCTCAATCGATAGTTCAACCTTTCATATTCTAGCAATCAAGAAACTACATAAAATTGGGACCTCCCCACGGTCTGGCTCCTCCAGAGTACCAGCTCCTCATTGTTCTCATTCTGCACAGGCGTTGTCTGCCAAGGTGGCATCAACTCCACGATTGCCTCCTCCAAGCTCAATGACACTCAGCCCAATTAAAAGTTGAAGAAAAGAATCGTGTTGTTTATAGATGACAACCACAACAACAATAATTAGACATACAAGACCACCATTGAAAGACTTCGTAGCACCTACTTGTTTTATGTGGGTATATAAGCTCTCACATTCCACATTACAAGTCAGTAAACAAAAATTGATCACGGGTTTCTGTTTCCAGTTTGTAAGATATAAGCTTATATAAAACTGTTTATTATCGCTACTTTGTTTCTCTCCAAGCAAGAATAAATAAATTGGAAGAAATATATCTGCTTATAATATAACTGATTTTGTTTTTCTTCCCTAGCAAATACTCCCTTTGTTCCATATTACTTGTCGTGGTTTTAGAATTTGAACTAAAACCACGACAAGTAATATGGAACGGAGGGAGTATATGCATAAATGTGAAGAGAATATAGTTCAGGGTAATATATGCGATCATTGTTCCATATATACATAGTTAAGAGGAGAATCAACGTATACCACCTATAAATATGTTTTGTACAACAATTCTGCAGTGCAAGACAATCAAAGGGGATAATACTCCTACTCACAATGCAGTTAGGCATAGTGAGAGTGACAATCATAGTATTGAAAATAATTGCCTATAAATACATGAAACTCATGGATAAAATTGACAAACAATGAAACTTTGTGAATTCAGAATAAGCAAGTATCTGTAACTGTTGGTAATATCATAATTGACCTCCTTCATCTCTACTACAGTATCTTCTACTTAGCCAAAAGATGAATGCTTGAAAAAAAATCTGAACAATCAGTGTTATATTTTTGAGAATTTAGTCAAAACTGATCCTGTGTATACCCTTCTTCTCAACTATGCTTATTACATACTTCGTGTTACATGGATGTGTAGATGAACCTGGAGGCCAAGACTTTTCCCAAAAACTCCATGGATGGCCGAAGGACGTGATCCCAGGAGAAAAAAGTTGTCTAGTCTTTACCGCCAAAGCTTTCTCTTTGAGTCGTGAGCTTCCGCATGCCCGCACCCGACCTCAAAAACCTACAGAACAAAACAGGGGAAGATAAAAATAGGGGGAGCACGAACTGAGAGGGAGAGGATTGGGCCATGGCTGGTGACCGGATCGGCGCCACGTCGGCCTGACGATAAGAGCCCAACGGCGGCGCCCCCTGGGATGCCAGGAGCTCAGGCCCACGCCCTCCTCTAGGGTCGAGGGCGAAGCTGCTTCGAATCCTTTGGTCGCCCACTTCGGCGGGCTCGGGCTGTCGAAGTGACAGGTTGCGGAGGGCACAAAGCGCCATCGATGGTGACGGATTTGAATGCCGATCTCACCAGCAACTTACAGGATTGGAAGAGGAGGGGGTTGGCGATGCCAGATTCGGTGGCGAGATTGTGGCAGCGAGCAGATCGGGAAAAGATTGCGCGTGGGTTCGTTTGGGAGCGAGACGGAGAGCGAGATCTGTTGACTCACGTTCACTTTTTTTCAGCGGAAAACGGGTGAGAACGCGATCGGGTGGGCGGGAGGATTGACGAATCGCACGACGTAAGACGGGAAACGGAACCTTATGGTTCTTTTAGGTAGTGGAGAAAATTTGACTTTAGTCCAGATTAGTAAACGAAGCTTGTTTCTTTCGCCGTTCGAGTTTTGTTGCTTCGTTTGATTTGATTCTTTTTGCAAACCGGAGTTCTTAAGTTGAACTTTCTGGTTAGATTTCTTATTTGAGTTTTACCCGTGCCCTTGCTTGATTGCTTAGTGTATGATTGTTTGTTGCAATAGAGTACCCGGAGTGTGAAGCGTGCTACTACAAGTCTCTAGGTTTCACGGATCATCAACAAGGCAAGTAACACTTTGATCATACCACTTTACTACCCAGTTTTATTGCATTAGATCAATCCTCAAACAATTGCATGGTTAGGATCTAAATTACATTGTGGGTTGGGAAGTAGTTGAGGTAGTACCTATTCACCTGTTTACTATCAAACCTTGGGAGTTACTTCTACGTTGCTTATACTGCTATGCTATGCTCGTAGACATGGATTGGGTTTGAGTGTATTCATGACAGATGTGAGTATTGTTAATTAATGGTTATCTTAAGGTGGCAACTTAAATACACATCTGGGTGGATTGAGGCACCTGGGGAATTCCAGTGATTGCCTGTATTTTTAAAATCCCGGGGTACCGTGTGATTCTCCTATGGACTGCCACCCAGTCTCAAAGGGATCATGAGATTATTCATGCTAGAAACTTCCGTGTGCAAACACAAGCCATTATGGGCTCTAGCATAGTTGCTTAAGTCGTGTGAACTCTTACAGTGGTAGACTAGCAGATGTAGGGGATGTAGGTGGTACTGTCTACACATCGTAAGGTGCTAACGCTTCTGAAAGACCGTGTCTCGGTCATCCGTTTCTCAAACATCATGTAGTGCGAGAAATCCAACGAAGGAGATCGAGTCTTGTGGGGAAAAGTGCGCAAACCTCTGCAGAGTGTACAAACTAATCATGGTTAGCCGTGTCCTCGGTTAAGGACATATTGAGTATCTGGTTCTTGGATTATCATGTTGATCTCATCACTCTAAATTAATTTTGTTGGGTTAATAATTACTTTTAATTGGGATTGAGAGGGGGTTTACCTTCTCAATGTTTTTCAACCAACTTGGTAGTTAAATAAAATATATTCCTTTGCAGTAGGGAAAATTGGCTTTACGCAAAACATATCAACCATACAGCCTCCACCAGCCATAAATGCATGTAATGATAGCATTTTTACTCTTTTGTGTTACATTGCCAGCATATTCCAGCATATTCCATGTGCTGACCCGTTTTTGGGCTGCAACGTATCATGTTGCAGACTTTTCAGGCGGCGAGTAAGGAGCCCTAGGTCGTGGTCTTTCACTCAGTGATGCCGTTGGAGTTGATGGACTCACTTTATCTTCCAAGCCTTCCACTGTTATCGTATTAGATGGCCTTAAGCCATATTTATTGTAATAAGTTCTCTTTTGAGACATTCGATGTAATAAGTGTGTGATTGCTACTTTGTTACAAATCCTTCAAGTACTGTGCGTGTCAGCATTACCGATCCAGGGATGACACTTATGCACAGAGATCCGACCGTTTGAGGTCTGGTCGCTACAGATCATGACGATGCTTTGGAGATGGAGATCAAAAGCACAAGATGATGATGGCCATATCATGTCACATATTTTGATTGCATGTGATGTTTATCTTATTTACATCTTATTTTGCTTAGTACGGCGGTAGCATTATAAGATGACCCCTTCACTAAATTTCAAGGTAGAAGTGTTCTCCCTGAGTATGCACCGTTGCTATAGTTCTTCGTTTCGAGACACCACGTGATGATCGGGTGTGATAGACTCTACGTTCACATACAACGGGTGCAAGACAGTTTTGCACATGCGGAATACTCGGTTTAAACTTGACAAGCCTGGCATGTACAGACATGGCCTCAGAGCACTGGAGACCGAAAGGTCGAACGTGAATCATATAGTAGATATGATCAACATAGAGATGTTCACCATTGATGACTACTCCATCTCATGTGATGATTGGACATGGTTTAGTTGATTTGGATCATGTATCATTTAGATGACTCGAGGGATGTCTATCAAAGTGGGAGTTCTTAAGTAATTTGATTAATTTAACTTAATTTATCATGAACTTAGTCCTGATAGTATTTGCATAGCTGTGTTATAGATCAATATCTCGCGTATAGCTCCCCCATTTTATTTCTGATATTTTCCTAGAGAATACTGAGTTGAAATATGATAGTAGCAATGATGCGGACTAGGTCCGTGATCTGAGGATTATCCTCATTGCTGCAGAGAAGAATTATGTCCTTGATGCACCGCTAGATGACAGACCTATTGCAAGAGCAGATGCAGATGTTATGAACGTTTGACAAGCTCGATATGATGACTACTTGATAGTTTAGTGCACCATGCTTTACGGCTTAGAACCGGGACTTCAAAAATGTTTTGAATGCCATGGAGCACATGAGATGTTCCAAGAGCTGAAAATGATATTTCAGAGTCATGCCCATGTTAAGAGGTATGAGACCTGTGACAAGTACTTTGCCTACAAGATGGAGGAGAATAGCTCAGCTAGTGAGCATGTGCTCAGAATGTATGGGTACTACAATCGCTTGAATCAAGTGGGAGTTAATCTTCCAGATAAGATAGTGATTGACAAAATTCTCTAGTCACCATCACCAAGTTACTAGAACTTCGTGATGAACTATATTATGCAAGGGATGACAAAAACGATTCCCAAGCTCTTCGCGATGCTGAAATCGGCGAAAGGTAGAAATCAAGAAATACCATCAAGTGTTGATGGTTAACAAGACCACTAGTTTCAAGAAAAAGGGCAAGGGAAATAAAGGGAACTTCAAAGAAGAATGGCAAGCAAGTTGCCACTCCTATGAAGAAGCCCAAAGCTGGACCTAAGTCTAAAACTGAGTGCTTATACTGCAAAAGGAATGGTCACTCGAAGTGGAACTACCCCAAATACTTGGCGGATAAGAAGGATGGCAAAGTGAACAAAAGTATATTTGATATACATGTTATTGATGTGTATTTTACTAGTGTTCAGAGTAACCCTAAGGCATTTTATACCGGTTCAGTTGCCAAGATTAGTAACTCGAAACAGGAGTTGCAAAATGAACAGAGACTAGTTAAAGGCAAGGTGACAATGTGTGTTGGAAGTGATTCCAAGGTTGATAAGATCACCATCGCACACTCCCTCTACCTTCGGGATTATTGTTAACCTAAATAAATGTTATTTGGTGTTTGAGTTGAGCATGAATATGATTGGATCATGTTTCTTGTGATACGGTTATTCATTTAAGTCAAAGAATAATTGTTGTTCTGTTTACATGAATAAAACCTTCTATGGTCATACACCCAATGTAAATGGTTTATTGAATCTCGATTGTAGTCATACACATATTCATAATATTGATGCCAAAAGATGCAAAGTTGATAATGATAGTGCAACATATTTGTGGCACTGCTGTTTAGGTCATATTGGTGTAAAACGCATGAAGAAATCCATGCAGATGGGCTTTTGGAATCACTTGATTATGAATCATTTTATACTTGCGAACCATGCCTCGTGGGCAAGATGACTAAAACTCCATTCTCTGGAAGAATGGAGCGAGCTAATGACTTATTGGAAATAATACATACCGATGTATGCGGTCCGATGAGTGTTGAGGCTCACGGCGGGTATCATTATTTTCCGACCTTCACAGATGATTTGAGCAGATATGGGTATATCTACTTAATGAAACGCAAGTCTGAAACATTTGAAAAATTCAAAGAATTTCACAGTGAAGTGGAGAATCACCGTAATAAGAAAAATAAATTTTCTATGATCTGATCGCGGAGGTGAATATTTGAGTTACGAGTTTGGCCTTCATTTAAAACAATGTGGAATAGTTTCACAACTCACGCCACCTGGAACACCACAGCGTAATGGTGTGTCCGAGCGTCGTAACCGTACTTTATTAGATATGGTGCGATATATGATGTCTCTTACGGATTTACCACTATCATTTTCGGGTTATGCATTAGAGACAACTACATTCACGTTAAATAGGGCACCGTCTAAATCCGTTGAGACGACACCGTATGAACTGTGGTTTGGGAAGAAACCTAAGCTGTCGTTTCTTAAAGTTTGGGGTTGCGATGCTTATGTGAAAAAGCTTCACCCTGATAGGCTCGAACCCAAATAGGAGAAGTGCGTCTTCATAGGATACCCAAAAGAAACTGTTGGGTACACCTTCTACCACAGATCCGAAGGCAAGATCTTTGTTGCTAAGAATGGATCCTTTCTAGAGAAGGAGTTTATCTCAAAGTGAGTGGGAGGAAAGTAGAACTTGATGAGGTAATTGTACCTTCTCTCGAATTGGAAAGTAGCACATCGGTGAAATCCATTCCCGTGATGCCTACACCAACTAGAGAGGAAGCTAATGATGATGATCATGAAACTTCAGATCAAATTACTACTGGACCTCGTAGGTCGAACAGAGCACATTGTGCACTAGATTGGTGCGGTAATCCTGTCCTGGAAGTCGTGTTATTAGACCATGGCAAACCTACGAACTATGAAGAAGCTATAATGAGCCCAGATTTCGACAGATGGCTTGAGGCCATGAAATATGAGATAGGGTCCATATATGAGAATAAAGTGTGGACTTTGGTGGACTTGCCCAATGATCGGCAAGCCATTGAGAATAAATGGATCTTCAATAGGAAGACGGACATTGATGGTAGTGTTACTATCTACAAAGCTCGACTTGTTGCAAAAGGTTTTCGACAAGTTCAAGGTGTTGACTACGAAGAGATTTTCTCACTCGTAGCGATGCTTAAGTCTGTCCGAATCATGTTAGCAATTGCCGCATTTTATGAAATCTGGCAAATGGATGTCAAAACTGCATTCCTTAATGGATTTCTTAAAGAAGAGTTGTATATGATGCAACCAAAAGGTTTTGTCGATCCTAAAGGTGCTAACAATGTGTGCAAAATCCAGTGATCCATCTATGGACCGGTGCAAGCATCTCGGAGTTGGAATATACGCTTTGATAACGTGATCAAAGCATATGGTTTTATACGGACTTATGGTGAAGCCTGTATTTACAAGAAAGTGAGTGGGAGCTCTGTAGCATTTCTGATAGTATATGTGGATGACATATTATTGATCGGAAATGATATAGAATTTCTGTATAGCATAAAAGGATACTTTCATAAGAATTTTTCAATGAAAGACCTTAGTGAAACTACTTAAATATTGGGCATCAAGATCTATAGGGATAGATCGAGACGCTTAATAGGACTTTCACAAAGCACATACATTGGCAAAAAATTTGAAGAAGTTCAAAATAGACCAGTCAAAGAAAGGGTTCTTGTCTGTGTTGCAAGGTGTGAAGTTGAGTAAGACTCAAAACCTGACCACGGCAGAAGATAGAGAGAGAATGAAAGTCATTCCCTATGCCTCAGCCATAGGTTCTATAAAGTATAACATGCTGTGTACCTGACCTACTGTGTACCTTGCCATGAGTTTGGCAAGGGGGTACAATAGTGATCCAGGAGTAGATCACTGGACAACAGTCAAAATTATCCTTAGGTACCTAAAGAGGACTAAGGAAATATTTCTTGGTTATGGAGGTGATAAAGAGTTCGTCGTAAAGAGTTACATCGACGCAATCTTTGACACCGATCTAAATGGCTCTAAGTCTCAATTTAGATACGTATTGAACGTGGGAGCAATTAGCTAGAGTAGCTCCATGCAAAGCATTGTAGACGTAGAAATTTTCAAAATACATACGGATCTGAATGTGGCAGACCCGTTGACTAAACTTCTCTCACAAGCAAAACATGATCACACCTTCATACTCCTTGGGTGTTAATCACATAGCAATGTGAACTAGATTATTCACTCTAGTAAACCCTTTGGGTGTTGGTCACATGGCGATGTGAACTATGGGTGTTAATCACATAAAGATGTGAACTATTGGTGTTAAATCACATGGCGATGTGAACTAGATTATTGACTCTAGTACAAGTGGGAGACTGAAGGAAATATGCCCTAGAGGCAATAATAAAGTTGTTATTTTATATTTCCTTATATCATGATAAATGTTTATTATTCATGCTATAATTGTATTAACCGGAAACTTGATACATGTGTGGATACATAGACAAAACACCGTGTCCCTAGTAAGCCTCTACTAGACTAGCTCGTTCATGAAAGATGGTTAAGTTTCCTAACCATAGACCTGTGTTGTCATTTGATGAACGGGGTCACATCATTAGGAGAATGATGTGTAGGACAAGACCCATCCATTAGCTTAGCATATTGATCGTTCAGTTTTATTGCTATTGCTTTCTTCATGTCAAATACATATTCCTTCGAGTATGATATTATGCAACTCCCGGATACCAGAGGAATAGCTTGTGTGCTATCAAACATCACAACGTAACTGGGTTATTATAAAGATGCTCTACAGGTATCTCCGAAGGTGTTTTTTGGGTTGGCACAGATCGAGATTAGGATTTGTCACTCCGAGCATCGGAGAGGTATCTCTGGGCCCTCTCGGTAATTCACATCATAAGAAGCCTTGCAAGCAAAGTGACTAATGAGTTAGTTGTGGGATGATGTATTACGGAATGAGTAAAGAGACTTGTCGGTAACGAGATTAAACTAGGTATGAAGCTACCAACGATCGAATCTCGGGCAAGTAACATACTGATGACAAAGGGAATAACGTATGTTGTAATAACAGTTCGACCGATAAAGATCTTCATAGAATATGTAGGAGCCAATATGAGCATCTAGGTTCTACTATTGGTTATTGACTGGAGAGGTGTCTCGGTCATGTCTACAGAGTTCTCGAACCCGTAGGGTCCGCACGCTTAACGTTCGATGATGATTTTGTATTATATGAGTTATGTGATTTGGTGACCGAATGTTGTTCAGAGTCCCGGATGAGATCACGGACATGACAAGGAGTCTCGAAATGGTCAAGAGGTAAATATTGATATATAGGAAGATAGTATTCAGACACCGAAAGTGTTCGGAGGGTATCGGGTACATATCGGGTCACCGGAAGGGGTTACGGGCACCCCCGACAAAGATATGGGCCTTATGGGCCAAGAGAGGGACAAACCAGCCCACAAGGGGCTGGTGCGCCCCCATATAGGCCGAAATAGGACGAGAAGGAAAGAGGGGAAGGGAAAAGAAAAGGGGAGGATTCAGCCTCCCCCTTCCTTCCCTCCGCCCTCTCTTTCCTTTCCCCTCCTGTTAATAAGGAAGGGGGGGGGCAAATTCGGGAGGACCCAAGTAGGATCCCTCCTACTTGGGGTGCCCCCTTGGCTGCCTCTCCTCCCCTCCAACCTATATATATATATGTGGGGGGCACCACTAGAACGCACACCAACAATTGTTAGCCGTGTGCGGCGCCCCCCTCCAGAGTTTACGCCTCCGGTCATATCTTCGTAGTGCTTAGGCGAAGCCCTGCGCGGATCACTTCACCATCACTATCACCATGCTGTCATGCAGACGGAACTCATCTACTTCCTCGACACTCTGCTGCATCAAGAGTTCGAGGGACGTCATAGCTGAATGTGTGCAGAACTCGAAGGTGCCGTACGTTCGGTATTTGATCGGTCGGAACACGAAGAAGTTCGACTACATCAACCGCGTTGTCAAATGCTTCTACTTTTGGTCTACAAGGGTTCGTAGACACACTATCCCCCTCTTGTTTCTATGCATCTCCTAGATAGATCTTGCATGAGCGTAGGATTTTTTTTGAAATTGCATGCTACGTTTCCCAACAGCGGCCCGGACCAACCTTACATGACCACGTTCATGAGACCGGTTCCACCGACAGACATGTAACTAGTTTTGCATAAAGGTGGCTGGCGGGTGTCTGTTTCTCCAACTTTAGTTCAATCGAATTCGACTACGGTTGGTCCTTGTTGAAAGTTAAAATAGCAAACTTGATAAATCACCGTTGTGGTTTTGATGTGTAGGTAAGAACGGTTCTTGCTAGAAGCCCATAGCAGCCACGTAAAACTTCCAACAACAAACTAGAGGACGTCTAACTTGTTTTTGGAGGGCATGTTGTGATGTGACATGGTCAAGACATGATGTGATATACATTATTGTATGGGATGATCATGTTTTGTAAATGTCACTGGCAACTGGCAGGAGCCTTATGATTGTATGATGTCTGCTAGACTATGTCGGTATTTCCCCAAAGAGGAAGGGATGATGCAGCACAGCGATGGTAGATATTTCCCTGAGTGAGGAGACCAAGGTTATCAAACCAGTAGGAGAACTAAGCAACACTACGTAAACAACACCTGCACACAAATAACAAATACCCGCAACCCGACGTGTTAAAGGGGTTGTCAATCCCTTTCGGGTAACAGTGCCAGAAATTGGCAAACAGACGTGATAAAAATATGATAGATGGGATAAATAGATATCGAATAAAATAAATTTCAGCAAGGTATTTTTGTATTTTTGGTTTAATAGATCTGAAAATAAAAGCAAAGGAAAATAGATCGCAAAGCCAAATATGATAAAGAAGAGACCCAGGGGCCGTAGGTAAACGAATTAATGTTGGGCAATTGATAGAACTTCAAATAATCATGACGATATCCAGGCAATGATCATTATATAGGCATCATGTCCAAGATTAGTAGATCGACTCCTGCCTGCATCTACTACTATTACTCCACACATCGACCGATATCCAGCATGCATCTAGTGTATTAAGTTCATGGAGAAATGGAGTAATGCAATAAAACAAGATCTATTTATGTAGAAAGAGATCCCATCTTGTTATCCTTAATAGCAACGATACATACGTGTCGGCTCCCCTTCTGCCACTGGGATCAAGCACCGTAAGATCGAACCCATCACAAAGCACCTATTCCCATTGCAAGATAAATAGATCAAGTTGGCCAAACAAAACCCAAATATCGGAGAAGAAATATGAGGCTATAATCAATCATGCATAAAAGAGATCAAATAAGCCTCAAATAACTTTCATGGATAAAAAGAGATAGATCTGGTCATAAACTCAAAGTTCATCGGATCCCAACAAACACACTGCAAAAGAATTACATCATATGGATCTCCAAGAGACCATTGTATCGAGAATCAAACGAGAGAGAGGAAGCCATCTGGCTACTAACTACAGACCCGAAGGTCTACAAGAACTACTCACGCATCATCGGAGATGCACCAATGGAAATGATGAACCCCTCCGTGATGGTGTCTAGATTGGATCTGCTCACTACAAAAAAATACACTTCCGTGATGATACATGTTTGTCACATTAGGTCACGTTTTTTGTCAGGCATGTACACCCATGATGATTTTATGACAGAATCAAGATAGTCATACCTGTGCTATCGTAGAAGTGTTCCATGGCATTACCAAAATTATCATCACGGAAGTGTCCACTTCCATGACGATAAATCGCGCGTCACAGAAGTGCTTTCATCAAGGGTGACCGACACATGGCATCCATAGTAACGGAACACCGTTAAGCTACCGGATCCGGTTTTAGATCCGATAACCCGTTAACAACCCCGACCAATGGGGATTTTCCACATGTAAAATCATCATTGGCTGGAGGAAACACATGTCGGCTCACCGTTGGGATAGACGTCATCCACTCATTGGACCCAAGGCGCCTATGATACGTTGACACGTGGCACAGCCCAACAGAGGCCCATTCATGTGAAAAGGCCGGCCCGTTTGACTTGGTCAAAAGGTGGCGGGCCGGCCCACAGAAAGCCTGTTAATGACATGTTCGCATATAGCCCATTTACAGCCCGCTAACTCATGGCCCGTTACGGCCTACCGGAATTAGGCCCAATAGCGTCATCTGGGCCGTCCAATATGATTCCAGCCCGTTGTAACTTCCGGCCCATGTATGGCCCATGACGTATTTCGGCCCATATGAGTCCCTTTGTAACTCTTGGCCCATTAACGGACCGTGGTGAAACCGACCCGTAATAAACAGTGTATCGCTTTATACCCATTAGCGGCCCATTATTCCATTGGGTCGTTTCCAGCCCGTGTTACCTTTCGGCCTTCTCAGGGCCCATTTATTCTTGGGCTCATTTCTAGCATTCGGTTACTTACGGCCCGTTACTGGCCTTTTTTGCTTGTGGGCCAAATTCAGCCCGTGGATATAGTCGGCCCGTTTGTGGCCCGTTAATCTGTTGGGCCATTTTCATAGCATCATAAAATATGACCTATTAACGGACCGTTATGGTCAGCCCATAAAACATACGATTTCCACTCTAGCCCGTTTACAGCCCCTTATATGGCCCGTACAAGGCCCATAGATGAGACGGCCCGTAGAAGGCCCATTGATCCGACGGACCATAGAAGGCCCATTGATCCGACAACCCATAGAAGGCCCATGAATCTGACGGTCCATAGAAGGCCCATGGATCCGACAGCCGATAGAAGGCCCATGGATCCGACAGCCCATAGAAGGCCCACAGATCCGACGGCCATAGAAGGCCATGGATCGTCCGTCCTGTAGATGGCCCATGGATTGTACGGCCTGTGGAGGGCCATGGTCACTACAATGTTTGGGCGAGTTGGCCCCCATTTGAACAATATAGCATATTCAAAGAATTATCCTACTCTATACTATCACCTCTAAAAAACATACACTATACAATAAAGAGACTAAGGCATAGAAACGTAGAATAATCCTACACTATACAATAAAGAAATTACAGCCAATTATACCCACTGGGCATTATGGTTTGGCACCAGTGATAATAAAGCATACACAAACAGCAAATTACATACACTGGGCAAATATAGCTCCTACATCATGGACGCGCATCAACATAACTTACCATTTGAACTATAATCTCTTCAGAAAATAGGATTGGCCAGATTTAGATAGCACAAATTTTAGTCTGCAAAATCTCCAATTCCTTCGTTGTTACCTCAGTGTCTTGTTTCATTTTTTGACTCCTGCATCTAATACCTGCATGTCCAGCCTCAACTTGTTGATTGTACGTTGAGAATCATGTACAAGTTGTCTTGCTACCTCTAGTTGATGCTCGAGAACATCAGCACATTCCAATTCCAATCCATAATCATTTAGTAACGGCCATGCCGCACTGCTCGCAGATCTTTGTGTTGATGTCACTTCATCTTGAAATGTTTCTGTAAGTACACATGACTAGGGCAAAAATATAGTTACAACAGCGAAGCGAGCAAGACAGACTATTTTGTACATGGCAAAACAGGACTAACAATAATGTTACACGTCATGAAGCATAAGCAGGTGATATTTTAAAAATTATAAAAAGGTAGTCTGTGCAGCCTGCATACAGAAATCTCTCTTAGCTCACCAGAGGAGCATGATGTTGGGGCCCAATCCAAAACACAGACAAGTTACAAATTTAGATAGCACGTTGCGTAGAAGTAAGCAAGCAGTTGGCCATTCTGTAGCTCAATTAAAGTCTTAGGGAGCATAATGAACAACAGAGGGTTTCATACAAACATACTACAGCAAGCAAAACTATGCAATCATTAGCCTAGTATAAACTAGATTGTGAGCCTCATGCAATAATAGTTGGTTAATAGACTTCAAAGCTTCAGGCACACTTTGGTAGAGTAATTAAATGGTAAGGCCTTTAATTATGTCAACTAATAGTTATACAAGTACCCAACATCAGGCATCATTCTTTGGGCATCTCATTAACTGAGGACAAATAAAGCAATTGAAAAGAGCAAATTAACTATGCCTGAAACAAACAAGGAATTGAACTATTGAGTTGGATATAGTGACTTACCTTAACAGGTTGAAGAGGCTCAGCGTAGCTCCTACTTCTCTTGCAAGGCTCCTTCCTAACATCTTGTACTTGGAAATCCTCAATCTTATCTTCATTGCACCCCCTCTACAAGGTGACACAAACTAGTTACTCATCTCCTTGGAAGATAAATATGCATACTATCCAGTCTGTGGACACAAAATGATGAGATTATAACAAAACAACACCACATAATGAAACATGTCGCATCTCTTGCACTTGCACCCAATGAAATGAGCATTTACTATGTCTGCACTATGTAAAAACTAGGCATACCTTCGAACTGGATCTTCAGGTACTCTTGGATAGCCTACTTTAGTGTACAACCAAACCTTTATGTCACCCATGAGTTAGAAAAGGCCCCACTACAGCAGCCCTTAGTGTTTAAATCGTTGAAAAGCTCTGGTAGAGTGTTAGGTCAAGAACAACAAGTAATCGAAGCAAACAGTCCTAGTATGGCTGGCTGATGCAAACAAGCAATTGAACAGATGTGTGAGCAAATCTTACATATCAAGAAAAGAAGCAAAGAAGGAGGCTTAAAGACCATCACTTGACTAACCAGATTTAAGGGGCATTTAAGCATCATGTGCAACGTATGAACTAACATAAACATTGCATATTCCAGATTCTACAATGGAATGCACATGTATTAGGTTATGTATGATGATGCCTAAATGTACACTATAGCAGGCAGGAGTGATTCATCATTGCACGCCAATTGAATTGCAGGTTAAGGGCCAGTTCTATTCTGCCTTTTCAGGGCTTATTGTCAAAATAAGTGACAATAAGCCATAAAAGATGTAAAGAAGTCATTTTTGAATTATGGGCTTGGGCTTAACTAATTTCGCTTTGGAGGGAGGTGTTTCGGGTAGAACCTCACTAAAAATTGAAGGGAAGGGGAATAGTGAAATGACTCTGTTGTCTGCCTATATTACACTCAAAATTTAATTGCTGATGCCCGCGTCACACCTCACCCTCAAGTAAAAGCAAACACGCAAGCGTTCATTGCCCTACCCGCTTGCATCTCCTCTCCCCTTTCCCTGTACCTCGATCCCCTGCCTGCAGCACTAGGGTTCCTCCAATGAGCCGTCACCACTGGTCCCATCTTGCCTGGTCCTCGACGATGCTCTGTCCAGCTAGGCTACACGGCCGGTGGGTAGGGGCAAATCTCCCTGGCTGCTCCTCCCTCTGGCGCCGCCCCTCATTCTCATGGTCTCCAGCAGCTGCTCCACTGTGGTTCGTCCAACGCACTACTCCGGCAGGCTCTGCACAACTACGACTGATGCCACACTGCGGCAGAAGGCACCTTATCCCCCCTCCCCACCTCCCAGTTCATGGCCTTGAGGTGTTGTTGAAGGATGAGCTCATCCAACAAGGTGAGGATCTCCTTTGATTTTTTTGCCAAATTTTCATTCTGATCCACTATACGATGAATTGCTATGAGCTGCTTCTGTTGCTGCTATATGATGCATTTCTATGAGCTGCTTCTGCTGCTGCTATATGATGAATTGCTATGAGCTGCTGCTATATGATGAATTGCTATGAGCTGCTGCTGCTATATGATGAATTGCTATGAGCTGCTGCTGCTGCTATATGATGAGTTGCTATAAGCTGCTCCTGCTGCTGCTGTATGGTGAATTGCTATGAGCTGCTCCTGCTGATGCTATATGATGAATTATTATGAGCTTCTCCTACTGCTACTATATTATGAATTACTATGAGCTGCTCCTGCTGCTGCTATATGATGAATTGCTATGAGCTGCTGCTGCTGCTGCTATATGATGAATTGCTATGAGCTGCTCCTGCTGCTGCGATATGATGAATTGCTATGAGCTACTGCTGGTATATGATGAATTGCACACTGATGCTGCTGTATGATGAGTTGCTATGAGCTGCTGCTGCTATATGATGGTTTCAGGTGCTGCTGCTATATGATAATAACCAACCACTTGGACCATCGAATTTCAATAAATAATTGTTCTTCATTTAAATGTGGGTCATGCATTCTTCGTTTAAATTAGGCAATGGGATCTCTATGGAAAACATTGACCAAAGTAGATTGAGCCAAGTAGATGGTATCTTTGTATTTGCATTTTGAGCAAATAGTGATGGTATGTTTTTCTATCATATTAATTACTGCACTGGGTTCAATTTTTGATGTTTGCAAGTCAAATTAATTTTCACATGGGAAGCAAAATGAAATAATATAATGCAATCTAGACTTTTCACTAATCATACCAAAGATAAGCTGAAAACACAATGAAAAGAACCGGTTGGCTTATTACATGAAGCTTATATTCACAGGTGCTTATTTTCTTAGGATAACTCGTAATAACTGTCCCTAAGAAACTTGGCCAATAGAACTGACATACAAATAACATGTCACGATGATTGCAATGGAGGAGTGACGTACCATAGCACACTGTATAGGCTCACCGTTGCCTCTCCTTTTTTGCGATGTTCCATGAAATTGCCACATACATCTTGTACATTCTCATTGTGTAACCCTATCTGCAAGTTGACACGGCTAATTTCAGACATCTCTACATGATAATACATTGCATATCCCTTGCGCATATTTAAACCACCAATTAATGATTGTGTGCGTAGCATAAACTAGCCATGACTCTGTGTGTTGGACTAGCAGGCACTCTAAGGGAGCCTAATGTAGTGCACTGGAATTCCTACATGCCACCTACAATTTTGTGTAATGTACTGCCTCTGTTCCTAAATATATGTCTTTGTAGAGATTCCAGTATGGACCACATACAGATGTATATAGATGCATTTTCGAGTGTAGAGTCACTCATTTTGCTCCGTATGTAGCCTATAGTGGAATCTCTAGAAAGAATTATATTTAGGAACGGAGGTACGAGGTAGTATCATGTATGACATCTACATATCTAATTTAGCAGCCAGTAGTAGAAATCATTGTCTACACAAAGGGATTAGTGGTCGAAAATCCTAGCAAAGCACGCTGGCAGGCACAGAACAATACAAGAGAGAGAGAGAGAGACGCACTTACAAGATCATAACAATGCCTCAGTCTAGGATCTTGGTTGGCCAAGCTGTTAGATCCAGAAGAAACATCATCCTTGTAGTTTTTGCTAGCTGCATAACAGGTAACAGTGACCTATTAGTATATTTGAAGTACATCGGGCAGGTGATGCTGGACGGGTTTAAAGGTGACAAGTACCTAGGCCATGGCGGGTGCTTGGCATCTTGCCAGACGGTGGGAATCAGGTTAGAAACATCAGGGGTGATGATGCTGCGCTGGCTGTCGGGGTCCGGTAAGGAGATCTAGAACCGTCGAGTAGGGTGTTTGTGGAGCGGCTCTGGTAGGGTGGACCACGGTGTGGGCGAAGCGGATCTGTGGCCATGGACGAGGGCGTAGGTGAAGCTGCTCCGGCGGTTGGGTTAAGGATGGTGTCGATGATGCAGATCTGCGGCCGTGGATGGGGCGTCAGAAGCTGCTCCGGTAGGTTGGATGAGGGTGTGAGGAAGCAGATCTGAGGCCGTGGACTTGTGAGTTGGCAAAGCGGCCCCGGTAGGGTTGAGAATGGTATAGGCGAAGCTACTCCGGTGGGGTTGATGATGGTGACGGCGAAGCGGCTCCGATAGGGTTGAGGAAGGTGTCGGCGAAGAGGATTAGAGGCCATCAACGGGGGCGTCGGTGGGGCAACTCCAGGGGGGGTGTGGACGAAGCGTCTCCGATGGGGAGTACGAATGAGCCGCTGCAGATGCGCTGCGGTTGACGAGAGTACCGACGAAGTAGATCCGACGCCGTGGACAAGGCCGGCACTGAATGGGCTATGGTACAGTGGTGGATGAGCAGTGTACTTGTTTCTAGGGGAGGTGGGAGGGGTAGATGCGGCCGCAGAAGCAGATCCTGCGAGGTGGACGCCGCTGTCAGTGAATGGGGCCAGTGGATGAACATTCTAGGGTTTCGAGAGGGGAGGGAAGAAAGGCCGATGAAGTACAGACGACATGATGTAAGATGCTCTGGTGCTGTGGAGTTAGTCATTTTTGCGGGAGGGGGAGAGGAAATGGGGGTGCCATGTAGTGGGGGGAACCGAAAGTTATCAAAGCATCCCCGACCTATTATGTAGATGAGGGCGGTATTGTAACTGTTGGTCTCCGTGCACCAAGGACAAAAGGGGAATTTCACATGCTAAAGACTAAGGTGGTGGAAATTTTAGAAGGAGGCGGGAGATTTTGCCGCCCGCAGGATCGTTCGTATCCAGTTTCAACCAATTTTGGACCGTGCTAGCGGGAAGGTCATGCGAGATTGTGTACGCGGGGCACGCGTCAGCAGTTAATAACTGGTGTGAAGTCCACCCCAGAAAAAAAGACAATAACTCAGGATGATGCGCCGATAACTTGGACGTTCAGACAGGCGCGGCCAATCGTACGGGTGTAGTGGCACGTTCACAAAAAGGGATCAAATGCTCAGCCTATGTATTTCTCGTGTAAATAGATAACTTAGTGCAGTTGGTTATTTACTTTAAACATAATGCATTGACGTATTAGTGTAGAGGCGCACAAAAAGAAATGGATATTGTAGTCCGCTACTTAAAAGTGTTACCTCATATGATTACATAGCCTCCATTTCATAAATTGCGTACCCGTTGAATTCATATATGAATATTACATATATTACTTCATAATAGAACCTTAAATCATCCAAGACTAATGATTTTGAATGCAATAGTAACAATGGTGCATGTACATGATAGCTACATTGGTTGTTTGAAGAAACATCACTGTAACTTTGGCATGCACAACTGAAAAGGTTTATTTAAATAGAAAAATGTGATACGTGAGTGTCCAATCTTTATAGCGTTGAATCGATATTGTACCTTTGGCCATGATACGAAGTAGATATTGATTTATGTTCAAGCGATGCACGTCCATGATCGCTAGATAGTGATACGTGAATGAATTGTGCAATCTCTCTCACACGCATACGTACCTCATTTCCCCGTGGGCATCGAAATCACACATGAACACTTGGTGTATTTCTCTCCCTTTGTCAAGGTTAGAATTCGTCGTTCTACCCCGTCTACAAGTCTCTCACATAGAAACACACACGCTCTCTATGTCGAACACGCCCACCCCTTTAATTCCGCCCACCCACAGCCACTAATGTCTCAAAGTATAATAATATCTCTCACACATATGCCTAAGGTTAACTCGAGTTCCGGAACCACATGAATACATACAATGGGATTCCAGCAGAGCACCTTTTGTTTTGAGATTTCGCTCTCTCCCTCCCTCCCTCCCTCTCTCTCTCTCTCTCACACACACACACGCTTGCATTTGCATGCACACCGTTTTGTTTATCTTCGCGATGCTTTAAGTATGCCTCGCACAAATGCTATCTACCTATCCCTTAATATAGCTAGATATGTGTCACACAAACTCCTTCTCCCTACTAGCAATATTCCCATGCGTTGCACGAAACATCAAGATGCATTTGTATGAGTAGTTTATCTTATGGGAGAAAAGGATGAACGAGGGAATGCCTTATTTGCAAATGCGGAGAGGGGTGTGGGTATCTTTTTGCAAAATTTCCATAGTTTCCTTCCTATTCGTTGGATATAAATCGGATGGCCTATATTGCAGGATGGCAGGAACACCATCATCACCAACTTTGTTTTTATAAGAGTAGAGATATGTAAGTGTCACTGCCCCCCGACACACACATCCACACCCACACAACCACACACACACTTCCCAACGCCAAAGGAGTACGGTGACACCTCGATCTTGATACTAATCTATCGACTGGCTTCTCTCTCAAACACACACACACGCACACACACTACCCGACATCGAAGGAGTAGGGTGGCACCTCGATCTTGATAGTAATCTATCAACTCCTCTTTCAAACACACACACACTCGCTAGTTGTGCCTCTGTGCCTATCGCGCACACTCTCGATACGTCTTTCTCTCCCTCCCCCTCCCCCCACCCCAACAATGACAGCAGAAGGGTGACAACTCGATCTGATCATAATCTGTCAATTGGTTTCTCTCTCGAACATTGTGTCTCTGTGCCTCGCTTAGTAGCCCCCTCGATATGTAGACTTCTCGCGTGCGCACAGCTGTAGTGACGATGACGCTGAACTCAGTGTGCCTTGTTTTTACCGGCCTCATGTGATAGTTTTCACCCTGTTTTCTATTAATTAACAAGGCAGCCTTTTCTTTGTTACTACTAGTGAATCTGAAATCATTTGGGGCAGACATAAAATATATCACTTCAACCCAATTATCGTAGTAACTATTTTAGAAGAAACTAGCTAGATGCCCGTGCGTTGCACGGAACATCAAGATGCATTTGTATGAGTAGTTTATCTTGTGAGAGAAAAGGGTGAACGAGGGAAGGCCGTATTTGCGAACGTGGAGAGGGGTGTGGGTATATCTTTGCAAAATTGCCATAGTTTCCTTCCTATCCGTTAGATATAAATCCGACGACCTATATTGTAGGATGGCACGCACACCATCATCACCAACTCTTTGTTCTACTCCCTCCGTTCCTAAATATTTATCTTTTTAGAGAGTTCAACAAGTGACTACATATGGAGCAAAATGAGTGAATCTACACTCTAAAATATGTCTACATACACATCCATATGTGGTAGTCCATTTGAAATATGAAAAAGACAAATGCTCCCTCCGTTCCTAAATATAAGACCTTTTAGAGATTCTACTATAAACTACATACGGATGTATATAGACATACTTTAGAGTGTAGATTCACTCATTTTGCTCCGTATATAGTCTATAGTGGAATCCCTAAAAGGTCTTATATTTGGGAACGGAGGGAATATTTAGGAATGGATGGAGTATAAGAGTAGACATGGAGATATATCTCCAGCATGGTCTACAAGAAAAATGTGCTGGACTGGTTAGCGCCGGATGCTCGCAACGCGATGACATGAGTTCGAATTCTGTCTTTAACTTTAGTTTTTTATATTATATACTACTTATTTAATATATACTTCTTTCGCTACTGTACTGATAGTGGAACCCACAGAGTACTTAGAATACAATACTACGGATGGACTTGTTTCTTTTTAACTTTCTATACGTTAGCCACCCTGCAAGTCACGTGTACACTATACATGCAATTAACTTTTTATAGAGGGACAATCATACACACAATTAACTCAAATGGATTGGATGTCACTCTATTATTTCCAGCATAAGAGCATCTCCAACGGCAGCTGGCAAATTTCCTCCCGCTTCCTTCCGCGGAGGACGACATCAAATGCAAGCGGCATACATTTTCACAACTCTAATCAACCAGATGAAATTCATGCAAACACAGACTGATTTCATATAAGCATGAAGGATTTCGTATAAAAAAGTCGGATCTTCATATAAACATGACGGATTTCATTACATTTACATGAACTAAGCGGTGCCAATCCGGCTCTCTTGGTATAATTAATACTCCCTCCATCTGGAAATACTTGTCCTAGAAATGGATGCATGTAGACTTATTTTAGTTATAGATACATACAATTTATCCATTCTTAGAACAAATATTTCCCGCCAGCTGGAGAGGGAGTACATAATCTAAATGGATGCCCACGGATCCCTTTGTCTTCCTCATGACCGGCAGACACTTGCGGGGTCGACGAAGGTCCTCGGAAGAGACGAAGCAGCAAAGAAACCACCTGAATGCGTAGTCGTCGCCTTGACGGTGGCCTTCATGGGACCCAAGTGGCGGCGGCCTCCCGTGTTCTACTTCTCATCGATGATGGCGGCGGACACGGAGAAGCTGGCCACCGACTCGTCGCTCTCCACGCACCCGGCTTCTGCCTCTGCCTACATGGTGCTGCCGCAGGCACGGGAGGCGCACCCACAGACACTGGTGGCGTGGTATGACGCGGCAGCGACGACGCCCATACTGGTGTGCTCGCTGCCGTGTCGGCGTGGAGCAACTCGCCACTCCTCATCGAGCTGAACTGGAGCGGCGAGTTGCTGAATGCCTGCTTGGGGCGGCAACTGGCTCCGTCGGGCCAAGCGAGGTTGGTGAAGCACCGAGCAGCCTCGCCCGTATCCGGAGGGCTCGGCGGGACACCCAGCCGGGTAATATGCCGGAGAACGGCTCCAGGAAGCCATCGGAAGAGTGGATAAAATGGTGAAGCAGGAGATGGGGAAGCGGTGGAGGGGTGCGATTCTTGCCCGCTGTCTATCTGGCCTCGTGTAAATAGAGGGCGGACGGTAGGAGCTTGGCCGGCGTCTGGCCTCGTTTAAACTGAGGGCGGACGAGAGGAGCTCGGCCGATGTTGCGTTTAATTCCGGCCCGCTCATGAACGGACGTGTGGCCGGAGTGGGTTTCTCGGTTTGCATGCGAGTTTAATGGAGGCGAGGAGGTGTGTTCAGCCGGGCGTGCAGTGGGCGACGCAGTACTATTCGATTTGACAGTGGGCGGCACAGTTCCCGATACGGCTTTAATGCAGACGAGGGAGGGAGTAGGGGTTCCCGAAATGTTGAACGGCCAATGCATCCTCCTTCAATTAATGCATGAGGGAAGTAATGGGAGGAGGACCGGGAAAAGAGGCTGCACGATGTGAATGCAACACAGTTTGCCCTCATATAAAGGCGCCCCTCCATTCCAATGCATCTACCACATCGTACGCACCTAAGCATTTTCCTAAGCACCTACACTAAGCGTAAAATAGCTCACTACAAACCCATGGTGGCGATGCGCGCGAGCGGCCAACGGCTGTGCTAGGTGGTCCAGGATGTCGGCCTGCGGCATGGCGCCGAGGATCGTCTCTAGATGGTGTTGGACACCGGCTGGTGGATGGCCGCCGTCGACGCCAACTACAACTCTCAGTTGGACCATATGATCGTTGCCACCACCAACAAGTTCACCGTCCTGAAGAAGCTCGCGGACGACATCGCCATACTCCTCCAGCCCGCACGCCCGGGCTCCTCATTGCCTGCCACCCTAATTGGCCTGCATGCTTGGAACCTCTTTCAAGCACTGGTGGCCCTGCGACGGCCTGCCGACGCCATGAAGAACGTCCACCTTGAGGTCGAGCTCGCTGTGAGGCGCCTCGCCCTGCAAGAATTCGTCGACCTACACATCCACGTGTACGAGCAAATCGTGTACATAGGTATCTACAAGGCCAGTGAGGATGCTACGACGTTGGCCTTCCTCAACCGGCTAGAAGCCTTGGATGCCTTTGCTGAGAAGCACCTCGACCTCGCCACAAACGCCGCCGCTCCTTAGCCGCCGGTCGGTGGCCCGGTGCACTAAGTTGAGGAGGAGGAGGTCGTACGTTGATGGATGCATCTTTCTTCTTGCCTTCTGTAACCACCACTGCGATTGCATCATCATTGTGGCCTTAATTCTTATCATGCTATTGCATTCTCGTTCAAGTCAATAACGACATGTGCGATCCCTTTGCTTAATTATATGCATCACTATAACTAGTACTCCATCCGTCAATTTATAAGTTGTGCTTACCTTTTCCATCAACTTCATGCAACGCGCGGGCATCTTGCTAGAAACACTAGAACATGTCGGACCGCGTGTGACCAAACCGATGATGCGCCAACCTAGCCACTACGTACCCTGCTTATCTGACGGAAATAGCCCCGCCCTAGCGTTTCCAATCGTTATTTCTATCTATCGATCATGCCAAGGAGCAGAACCAAAATGTTACAATTTATACATGTTTCACTACTCCTACTCCTATAAAAGACTCAGTTGGTGATGGTGGTGTGTCTGCCATCCATCGTTTCTAACCATTAGATCTACATCTAACGACTGTGAGGTAAGTTATGGCATTTTTGCAATAATAGCCCACTTCTCTGCTTGAATTTGCAGAAAACCCCTTATTATCTTGAAAGTAACCACATGCCTCCCTCACCTCATTAAAACAACCAGAGAAATATATTTTGAGTGAAAAGTACTCCCTCCGTTCCTAAATATTTGTCTTTCTAGAGATTTCAATAAGTGACTACATACGGAGCAAAATGAGTGAATCTACACTTCAAAATATGTCTATATAATCCGTATGTGATAGTCCATTTGAAATCTCTAAAAAGACAAATATTTAGGAACGGAGGGAGTAATATATTAGGAGTATATCAAAACAAGAGTGATTTCTTTCAAGTTTGTGAACAAGTACTACTATTCTACTACTTTGGATCCGTCGCAATGCACAGGCACATTGCTAGTAAAAGGAAAAGGTCTGCCACGTTCACGTCGCACTCCCCTCACACACGCCCGAGAATCGGGAGTACTCCACAGCCCGTCCAGCACGACACATAGCTTAGGGAAGGCATGTTGCCTAGCATTTTCACTTTCATGTGGGACCGCCGTTGAGCAAACTGACTATTGGCAAACCGCACCCCGCCCGCCGCCGGGTTGGAAAACAAAAATGTGGGGAAGATCTAGCTATAGCACAGAAGCCAAGAAAATTGGTGTTAGATGGGGCTCGTTTATAGAGTAGGAGCATTCCGTACTACTCTACTCCTACTAGTACCAAGTTTGTACTATACAACTAATACTACCACTATACAACTAGTAGGTACGTGCACAACACAACATCGTAGGAACAAAAAACAAGAAGATCTTGTTTTGGGTGATTTATCTTTTTTTCAATCAACGTAGTATGAATAATATGATGTGGGGGGCACCCATGAAGCTTATGTGGCTTGGTTGCATGGCTACGAAATGTTAGAGAAAAATAAATAGATAATGTGTTTAGAGTGCACTCCACTAAATAGATATACTTTGGATCCATTGCAACGGGCCGACAAATCTATATCTATACCCCCTATATAGTGTGTGAATAACTTTGAAAGTTGGTCGTTGGATGAATCCTACGGTACAAAGATGGCAAATCCGAGCACTACTGGCCGTTGGGTATCATCTACATTCCACCAGATTCTGCCACATGTAGAATATAGAAGACTCCATGGTTGAACTTCATTCACGACTAATTTGCCACAACTAAGCTTAGGCAAAGTGTGTCTGCCACAAAAAATGTGGCTAACAAAATGGCCACCACAAGTGTGGCAAGATTTGGCAAGAAGTTGAATCTATGACATGTGGACCATGTAGCTAGAAAAGTGTGGCAAGCCACAAGTGTAGCAATGAACCAAACACATGTCTAGTGTGTTTGGTAGGGTGTATGAAGGGTGCATGATCCCAAGAGTTCCCTTCTCGACCCACTTTTGGGTGTTTGGTAGAGTGTATGGAGGGTGCATGAATCCACACTAGCTTAGCACAAATACACCAGAAGCATGCATGAAGAGAGCATACATGAAGAGGGGTGTTGAGTTGAGCATGCATGAAGAGGGAACAACTATGCTGAGACGAGAACGCAACCAAACACACTTGTGGCACGCCTAAGCTTAGGCGTGGCAACCTTAGGCCGCAAACCAAACATCTATACCCCTATATAGTGTGTGAATAACTTTGAAAGTTGGTCGTTGGATGAAGCCAATCCGACGGTACAAAGATGGCAAATCCGAGCACTACTGGCCGTTGGATATCATCTACATTCCACCATATTTTGCCACATGTAGAATCTAGAAGACTCCACATGTAGAAGCATAATGCACAAACCACCAGAATCTCATGCGTGCAATGCACGTGTACCTTACTAGTAGTTGGGAGTAGTAGTAAGAAACAAATTCCGGGTTTGGCACGAGCTCGTACTGCGGGAGCACCACAAGGCCTGCCGTAGGAGTTACATTTCCCTCTCGGGGCCCACGGGACCGAACTTCAGTGGCTTAGTGCCCGGCCTATGAGTCAATGACACGTAGACCTTAAATGCGGCTAGCCCACATGTCATTCTCATGGTGGCGGTGTGGTTCGCAACTCACTCGTTCGAGATGAACCGGCCGGTGGTGGCGTGGCCGTGGCGAGGGTGCCACAGCTGGGCGTCGGGGCGTTACGAGGCGGAGATGGCCACACCGACGGGTACTACTTGTAGTACAGAAGTACTCCAGCTGAGGATGGATGCTCAGGACTAAATGTGTCACAA
Organism: Triticum urartu; assembly: GCF_056163025.1. NCBI lineage: Eukaryota > Viridiplantae > Streptophyta > Magnoliopsida > Poales > Poaceae > Triticum > Triticum urartu. The sequence continues at coordinate 597,094,231 of NC_141874.1, forward strand.
CCGATGGATGAAAATTCGATGGTGCGGGAGTACGGATCGGAGCACAGCAGCGGAGCAGGAAAACCGCGTCCAATCGGGTGTGGCTGTGGTAGAAATTTGATGGTCGTCGTAGTTCAGCTGGCTCGCATGTCGTGCACACAAAGGCAGAGGAGAGGTGGGGCCGAGAGGGATGAGGCGCGCGTCGGGGGGATGAGGATCCCCTGACGTGAATAGTTCTACCATTCTTTCACAGACATGTGGGACCCCCAAGTGTGGGTCCCACCTATCAGCGAAGGAAAGGCAGTGATAGCCACGTCAGAGGATCCATGTCCACGTCGGGGGACGTCGTGCTTATAGGTAGGGTTTGAGCGGCGTCGTGGGAATCGCGTGTGGGTGTGGCAGTGGTAGAAACAAAAAACGTGATGGTCGTCGTGGTTCAACTTCCATGGAGAAGCTGTCATGTCTGCTGACACATGTATATCAAAACTAGATTGTTCATATTTCAAGCACGTGAACAAGTATTATTCTACTACTTTGGATCCATTGCAACGCACGGGCCAACACATTGGTAGTAGTGTCTATCTCTATCTCTAGAGGCGTTCCCTCTTCATCCTTTTCTCTCACAAGATGAACTATACAAATGCATCTTGATGTTCCATGGAATGCACGAGGATGTTTCCTTGGGGGTCTCTCCAGCGCGGCGTGGCCGTAGTTGCAAGTTGTCGCCCCTTGAGATGCCGACGTTGAGGGGCACTCGGATTTCCTCCGATGAGAAGGTAAGATGAGTTTGATCACGTAGTAAATGCATTCTAAAGACTACTTCCGTGTCCATGTCCTAATTCTCCCCCAGCCCACTGTTTCACAGGTTAGGCTCGGTGCGAGTGGAGATTTGCTTGCATATGTACGGGAGGGTACCAACATCAATTTGCACAACATTTAAAACGGTGACACTGTTCCTGTAGAACCTTTGTCCAACATTGGGATCAGCCATGCAACGGGCCATCGCATGAATTGGTACAATGGAACCACGGTGAGATTGAATAAGATAGCACGAACCTTGCACATGGTGGTCAAAGGTGGACCATGCTGTCTGCGGCCGATTTGTTGCCATACAAGTACGAAGACACTGTGCTCCTTTCTAACCGCATCTTCGCGGTGACAAACCAGGGGACTTGTTTCGTATGGGACACATCCTACGATATACTCCCTCTCTCCCAGTTTATTTGTTTTGAATCTTTTCGTTTTATAAGTTTCAAATTCAAATTTAGAGCTCCCCATCACATGTTGAGATTACAATGTCCGTTAAATCGTTGCGTGCATGTATAGTAAAGAAACAAATCCCGAGTTTGGCACGAGTTCGTGCAGCGGTAGCACCAGCCTGGTGCAGGAGTTACATTTCCCTCTCAGGGCCCTCGGGACTAAGCTTCAACGCCTTACTACACCTGCCTTTGAGTCAATAACATGTGGACCCAATAGGTGGTTGGTCAACATGTAATGCTCCTGAAGGCAGAGGGGCAGTGGGGCCGAGAGGGGTGAGCCGCAGGTCGGGGGACATGTGGTGTCATGGGTTCATGCAGCATCGTGGGAATTGCATGTGGTTGTGGTAGAAACTTGATGCTCGCCGCATTTAAGGTGGCCCGCATGTCATGCACACAAAGGCAGAGGGGCGGTGCGGCCGAGAGGGGTGAGGCGCACGTCGGGGGACGTGGTGTCGTGGGTTGGAGTGGCGTCATGGGAATCACGAGTGGCAGTGGATGACACGTGATGGTCGCCGTAGTTGAACTTCCATGGACAAGTTGTCATGTCTACGGACACATGCATTGCATACCGATCACTGGAAGGAGTAGGAGAGAAAGGTAGGCGGATAAGTAGTTCCTTATAGTCAAGAGGACCCACGCTACTACTTGTTCCAAAGACATGCACACCATCGAAATAGTCCATCTATATCAATATACACCGAGAGGGAATAATTTTTTTGTACAAGAGAGGAAATAGTTCATCCATCCATAATGCCCTGCTGCTGGTGCAACCTTATCTTCTTCTTCTTCTTCTTCTTCTTCTTCTCATTTTCTGTGGGAGACGGCTTCACAACAAGCTCTTTGGACCTTGCAGCTATCTCGAAACTCACATGGGCATCGAGGGCAACATATTTTATCCGCTCGTACATCAAGGGATAATTCTCCCATCCAGATGACCTTAATGCCACCGTCTCATCACCCTTCTGAAGATTTGTACCGAGCAAAAAAATTGCTACGTCGAATAGGGATGGTGTCTATTTATCACAATCTTCTACATGAATTTTGATTCTGGTTTGTAGGTCAGTGATGCTTTTCAAATCAAGGTTGTACGGCTCTAGCTTCTGTTTGTCCCCTTCGATAGCTGCTCCACAGAAGTATATGTCCTCCTGAGACAAGAAATCGTGAAGCTCACCTGGTATGGAGGGCGCGTGTATGATGTGGTACACCAAAACATCATCTTCGAGGCACAGCTGAAGGACAGCGGCACGTTGGATCTTCCCAGTGGCACGCTCCGTGTACTCTTGTCGAGACCGATGACCCTCGTCTCTACCTTTTCGAGGGAGTTGGGTACATTGTTGATCTATTTCCAAACAACCCTTGGGTGGACGGTGACGGTGGCAACTGTGCTCAACGAGCCTTCAATGAGGACACGTTGGACGCTAAAAACCTGCATCTCGATCTCTTTCGCCATTTGGAACCGCTAGAATGGAGCGCTATGGTTTGGAGAATTAGAATTAGATGGCTAGTCTAACTGAAGTACTAGATGATTATTTAAAGAGGTTAAAACAATGTGAACGCAGTGGGGTTTGGATGCAAATGAAGACGAAGGGGAGGTGAAGAAGCCGAGGAAAATCGGTTCCCGATGGAGAAGTAAACGGGAGAAGTGGCGTGTAGGCAGTTGATTAGACGGCTAGGTAGACTAAACGAAAAGGCTATGCTGGTAGACTGAGGAGTCGTACTTGTTCGTGTACGTGCCCATCCTTCCTGATAGGTGGGACCTATGCAAAAAAATAAAAAATGTGTCGTAGCTGGTTCAGATGGATATTGGCGCGTGCGTGGGAGACACAACATTCTCTGGTTAAGGAATACACGGTTATCCTCATCAAAAAAGAAAAGGCCCATCTTCGCGCTTCCGCATGCACGAGAATTTGGTTCTGCTGGCAATATGGATGATACCTGGAGGGTGAAGTGAACAGGCATGCTAGCACGAGAGACCTATTTCCGCTATACAGTACTGGAGTACTCATGTTCCTACTACTACTAGTAGTAGTACAACTGCGGTACACTTGATGGTCAAAATACTATTCATCCGGTCCTCACAGTGAAGTGACAACACCCTGCGCCTGACACTAGTCCAGGCAGCGCGTTCGGGTTACTAAAGTCAGCCTCACCCTGTGCACTGTGCAGTCTGTCACTTCCACTGTACAACACATTAGCATACATTAGGGAAGTAAATGTGCATATGGAGAACTCTATATTTGGAAGTAGTGAAATCCTGTAATGCTTACCATGTGTACATACCTATATTCGCCCTTCAGCAATCAATGGCTAGAATAATATCCTCACAAAATTTTGCCCACAGAGCATGAGTATATAACAATGCATGGTCTGTTAGTTACCTTGAAGAATTTGTTTGTGAGGACAGAACATGATTACATAACATGCATGACATGGTAGTTTCCTGTGACGAATCGATTGTGAGATAACATGAGTATAACCATGCATGGCACTTCTATATTTTCGAACCTAGTATACATTTCCCTGTATTTTCCTCCCAGTTCCAACAGGGACATATCAATGTTGTTTCTTGCATTATCCTACTCATACTCTGAACAATGCTGATCTTACATTAACAATGCCTGTCCTTTTGGATATGATGCAGTGTCCCTATAGTTACTGCCCTTTGTAATCACACTACCTTTGCCAAAAATAGGGAAGCACAACTGGTTCCTCGCTCAATCAAACGACGGCAAAAGACTGATGATCATTCGGACACATGAGCCAGAAAAGTTATATTGCAAAAAACCCACTGTATACAAGCACCGTGAAATACGTGAGTATCCGGACAGTGGCTGTTACGTCTATGAGCAGGATACCAGCTTGTTGGGTCCTTCATGATTTTTTAGTTGAGGCGGGTAAACAGCCTTGGTTCACACTCTCTGTTTCTCGGACTCAATTATCCGATTAACCAGGAGATCACCGTTGGCAAGGACCTTGATGGAAGAGAGGCTCTGTTTTCTATGGAAAACTGTGTCTACACGGCGAGCCCTAGGAGTTTGGGAGCAAACTCCCCTGATTGTCAACGATACAGCCTGCAACCAAAAGAAGGTGAGAATGACAAAGGCATCTGGATTAACTTTGATCCTTGGATGTCTCAATTACGACAGGCAGTGATGTGGTTCAAGCCTTCAGGTTGATAGGTAATTGGGCTATTGCATCGAAAGGGTGGAGTACTGGTGTCTCCGGATCATTGGTCGCTGAAGCGGGGCTGAAAATTATGATGGTGTTGGATCATCTCTTCGAATGACTTTGTTGTCTTTGCTGCTTGTTCTGGATGGGTAGTTCTTTCTTTTGTTATGCATATTCCTTGTCATTTGGTCATCCTCGTCTATGTCACTCTTACTATGTAATAGTTACCTCTGTTTAGAATGTCATTCTCACTGGATCAAGAGAGTCTGAGCGCTGGAGATGGGTGCATTTTGGTGGTGTAGCAAGACTTCTTATGAACTATCATGTCTGGCTGTTTATGTCAGTAGTAGTCACTAGTCAGTGTTTGAATGTTGTATATATCATTGTTTTGAACTATTTATTGTCTCGAACTACTGGTGGGATAAATGAGGGCATCACCATTCTCCAGTGTTCAGAGTGTATCTCCTTTTTTCAAGTTATATAATTTGAGCTCAGTGTCTTTTCGATGATGTACACTTGTTTGGGCCAGTGAGGTGTCGTTGAATATGGCCGAGTAGTAACGCAATGCCAAACAGGTCAATTATGACTCTCAGGCCGGGCTCTCAAAAGATCCTCAAAAAAGGCCGGGCTCTCCAAAAAAGAAAGAATAAGGACTCTTAGGCTGACATGTGGGCGCCACCGGTGTTTTCGTGCGCTTGCGCGCCGAGAGCATATTGGCGCGTGTTCGAAATTCATGCTACCTTTTCATCCCCAATCTCCTGCCCCTCTCCCATCTCTGGAATCTCGATTCCTACTCCAGTTCCCCCAAATCCCCCTCCTGTACTCCCTGTACTCAAGTGATTGTCATGTTGCCGGTCAACGCTGATCTCCGAGCCGAAGATCCTGGGGTCCATCCTGCCTTTGGCCGCTGCGTGCTGTCACTCAACAGTGGCATGGCGGTGCTTGATGACCAGTTTGCCGGCAAAGTGCTGATGGTAACCATCAACGGCGACTGGCCTCCCGTCTCGCTGGACGACCTTGTCAAAGCTCTTTGCATTGCGCACGGCATCCAAATAAGTGACTTGTTCGTCAAAGTCTGTCTGCCACCGGCTGATTTCTTCGTTAGGTTCCAGACAACTTTCGACTGCAGTCGTGTGTTCGAATCTTCCCAGCGTTTGTTTTGCGATGGCGCGCTGGTGAGCTTTGATCGGTGGCACTCAGGATGGGGCTCGGTGCCATCTGAGCTTGAGTTTTTAATAAATCTTACCTTCCACGGCATGCCTCGACGTGCTTGGAACAACGATTCCATGAATGAGCCTATCAACGACCTTGGAGGTGAGCTCATAAGTATGTTTGTTCCTCCAGATAGCTGGGCTCTGACGGTTATGGCATGGATGAAGAAGACGCCCACCATACCGAAGGTGATTGGTGTTGAGATACTGGTGCAGGAACCGGGGTTGTACTATTCGTCGCCACCAAGGCCGCCGCGGACCACGTTAGGGATGTACCTGTATCGAGTGTTTGTGCATGTCGAAGAAGTGGTCAGTCCATCAATCAAAGTCCTGCCGCCGCCGCTAGTGCCAGGGTCCATCGACGACGTCCATTACAGGAGTCAATGTCAGACTTTCCCCATGTTGCTCGGAACGATGGATGGCACAGGGCCTACTCCATCGCGCGGTGGAGGTCACTGCTTCTTTGGGAGAAGAGGCAGGGCTAGCTGCCTGGATGTGCTCTAATTTGAGGTAACAACTAAATCTTGTCAGATACTAGTTAAATCTGAGCTATGGGTGTGAAGCACTGACGTGCCAGCACATTTGATTGTGACCTGTTCTAATTTTGTACTTGAACTTTTTTTAGAAAGGGCTGTACGTCAACTTAATGTGCTAGTAGAACTTATTGTATTGTCTGTCCGATTTGTTTGCACAACATTCAAGATATTTCCCCGTCGTTTATAAAGACGATGAACCGTTATGTACGAGTTTGTTGGTTTCAACATAGCCCTACCCGTAGCGATCCACTGCTTCCATCTTGATTGTGCCGCCTGCGTGAAATTTTTGTATGCAAGTTCAGTGTGCTATGATGTTCTATATGATTGTGTCAACTATATAAGTTTTTACTGAGCATCAGCAATGCATATGGCTGAAAGATGTATTTACGAGCATCGACCGATGTCTCTCTCTCTCTCACACACACACGCACACATGCACAAGTGGGACCCGTTGAATTATTTCTTTGCTCATGATAGCTTTTAATTAGGTTCCACTATAATCTAACTTTTTTCTTAAGTTATTAATTGAGCTCAGTGACTTCAAAAAGTTGTACAGAAGCCTTGTTTGCGCCTTTTCGACGTCGCTGAATGTGGGCCGAGTAGCCATGTTAGGTTGTACTGTACTACATAGGTCTTTTTTTAACATCAGCAATGCAACTGGGTCGACAATTGTACACAATATCCGGGTCAACTTGTTATTCTCCGCCCCTCTGGGCTGAAACTCCCCTAGGAGGTATGCATTAGGCTTAACAAGAAAATGGACTTTAAGAAATAATAAATGGGATGTGATTATAATAACTGGGCAGTAACTATAAAAAATGCACCAAACGCGTAATTAGTTTAAAAAATATATTATTTTTGAAATTTGAAAATTTTAATTTCATTACTTTTTGCGCACGCAATATTTCGTTGGATTTTAACATAATACAACTTTATTTTGAAATTATATTTAACCTGACTAGAAATTTTGGATAAAAATATTTCGGATCCCAAAAAATGTGGGATTTTTTTGAATTCTGTTTTGAGTGGTTGGCTGAAATTATTAATATTTTTTTGAGGAATGCTTGAAATTATTAATCGTTGTCCTAGCTAGAAAATGGTTTGTACTTTTAACAAACTGTAAATGGGTTATAGTAAATTCCATTAGAATTAAAAATGAGCTGTACATTCTTACAAATCGCAAATGGGCTATATGTTCTCTGCCACACACTTGTGGGCCTTCTAAGTTGACGCGTCCCCTAAAAAAACTAAGTTGACGCGTATGCAAGGCTTTGTCAACAACACACGGTTCTGGCAGCTGTGGCCGTTGGATGTCCATCCAATGAATGTCGTGCTTCTTCTTCAATCTCGGATATTCTTGCTTCAGCCGCCAAAAAAATGATTCCTCCTCCTCACATCTGGGGCGCACCGTTTCGGAGGCTGACCTGTGGGCCTACTAAGTTGACGCGTATCAAGGGCTTTGTCAACTTAGTCAATATAAACGATTCTAGCTGCAGTGAACGTACGATGTCCATCCAACGGCCGTAGTGCTTCTTCCACCTCTGGTCTTCTTGCTCCAGCCGCCCAAAGCAGCGCCAGTCATGCCGCGTGCTCCTACCTCCCGTGGCCGGCTGTGATGCTGCGGAGGCCTCACCGCCCCTACTACTCCCACCGCTGGCCAGGCCATCCCTCTACTCACCCACACCCCTGTTATTCTGCGGCGACGGCAGTCTCACACTGCAGCAAACCAGTGAACCCTCAGACTCTACGCGTGGGCATCCACTACCGCGCCTTCCCCGGCTCTGCGTCGTCCTGTTCTTAGGCCTCGCCATCGTCCACCGCCCTGGTGCTCTCGGCGCGGCGTGGTCAACGTGGTCAAGGAACGGCTTCCATCGGACGTGGACTGTACGTGGAGAGGCTGACAGCTATAACATCCCAAATTTTCAATTTGGAATGTTATACATTGGTCATCCATGCATATCATATTTTTATTGCATTCCGTTTCGCGATCCTCGAAATTATAAGCAACTCAAGGACCCTCGGAGAGAGTTGGGGATTTCACGATTTTCATATTTGAATTCTATCAAATATTGAAACAAGGATCATTTTGGTTTTAATAATTTTCCTCTCCAAAAATATTTCATATTAAAATATAGGAGAGGAGATAATATGAATTCTCCAAAATAAATGAAATATTGGAGGAAAAATATTAAAATAAAATAAATGATTTTATTTGGTTTTATTGCAATTTTATTTGAATTAGGAAAAATACACGTTTTTCAAAATTGCTTTTTAGGCCCAAATAAATGTTCACCTTGTCCAGCATATTTTTAGAGGACGGGGAAAATTTATTCGTGATTTTTGGAGTTCATTTAGTATTCTTTTTCTTTTTTTGCGTGTCGGAATTTATTAAAAAAAGGGGTAACCGACCTACGGGCCGTATCCGGCCCGGACTCCTCGCCCCCCCTTTTAAGGCCGCCGCCGCCGCCCGCAGCCCACCCCACCCCGCAACCCTAGCCGCCGCCCCGTACCAACCCTAGCCGCCGCCTCGGGTCCCGCGACGCGCCGCCGCCGCCGCCGACTTCGCTAGAGTTAGCCGTCGCTGTTTTTTTGTCGGTTTATTTTGGTAAACCCTAGATCTAGATTTGGTTTTTATTTATTTTTATGGTTTAATTTTATTAGATCGGTTTTTCCGTCGGTTTACTTATTTTGCGGACGTTCGTCTGTTCATTCGTTTTGATGAACGCCGTTCACCCGTTAGTCACAGACAGCGAACGTTCGTTCGTTAGCCCGTTCGTCCATTTTTCTTTTTCTAGGGTTTTTCGCGATTATTTTCGATCGCGATCTCTGATTTGATTTTCGTTTTAGTTTATCTTTTCGCTCGTTTATCGGAATCAGGCGATTCAAGTGCCTGGATCTTCGTCTCGAAACCCTCTTTCCGTTTAACCAACTTGAACAAGATTTTGGTACTGTAAAATTTGACTTTAGTCCAAATTAGTAATCAGATCTTGTTTCTTTCGCAGTTTGAGTTTCGTTGCTCCGTTTGATTTGATTCTTTTTGCAAACCGGAGTTCTTAAGTTGAACTTTCTGGTTAGATCTTATTTGAGATTTACCCGTGCATCTTTGCTTGATTGCTTATGTATGCTATTGTTGTTTGCGATAGAACACCCAGAGTGCGAAGCGTGCTACTACGAGTCTCTAGGTTTTGCAGATCATCAACAAGGCAAGTAACACTTTGATCATACCCCTTCACCACCCAGTTTTTATGCATTAGTTTCAACCCCTCACACATTGCATGAGTAGGATCTCTTAACGTGTGGGTTTGGGAAGTAGATGATGAGGTAGAACCTATTACATGTCTTATTATCAAACCCCTGGGAGTTACTTCTATGTTATGCTTATATTTGCTATGCTATGCTCGTAGACGTGGATTGGGTTTGAGTGTATCCATGACATATGTGAGTTGTTAATTAATGGTTCAACTTAAGGTGGCAAATTTAATACACATCTGGGTGGATTGCTTGTTTTGGGCACCTGGGGATATATCGTGTGATCCTCCTACGGTACGCTACCCAGGCTCAAAGGGATCAAAAGATTATTCATGCTAGAAACTTCCGTGTGCAGCCACAAGCCATTATGGGCTCTGGCATAGTTGAGTATGTTGTGTGACCTCTTTCAGTGGTGGGCTAGAAGATGTAGAGGGAAAGTAGGTGTAACTGTCCACCCGGAGTAAAGAGTTAATGCTTCTGAAAGACTGTGTCTCGATCATCTGTTTCTCAAACACCATGCACTGCGAGAAATACAACGGAGGAGAGCGAGTCTTGTGGGGAAAAGTGCACAAACCTTTGTAGAGTGTACAAACTAATCATGGTTAGCCGTGTCCCCGGTTATGGACATCTTGAGTATCTAGTACTTGTATTATCCTACTGTATCTCACCACTCTAATTTAATTTGTTGGGATGATAATTACTTTTAATTGGGATTGAGATGGGGGTACCATTCTCAATGTTTCAACTACCATGATAGTTAAATAAATTATATTCCTTTGTTGTAGGGAAAATTGGCTTTTTGCAAAAACCATATAACCATAGAGCCTCCACTAGCCATATATGCATGTAGTGATAGCATTTATCTATTCATTGCTTTACTGTGTTACATTGCCAGCATATTCCATCAGCTGACCCGTTTTCAGGCTGCAACATATTATGTTGCAGACTTTTCAGATGACGAGTAAAGGTGCGATGGGTCCTTGTCATGCACTCAGCTATGCCGTTGGAGTTGATGGACTCACTTTGTCTTCCAAGCCTTCCGCTGTTATCATATTAGATGGCCTTAAGCCATATTTATTGTTATAAGTTCTCTTTTGAGACATTCAATGTAATAAGTGTGTGATTGCCACTCTGTTATAAATCCTTCGAGTACTGTGTGTGTCAGCATTATCGATCCAGGGATGACACTGAAGCACAAAGACTTGACCGTTTGAGGTCGGGTCGCTACAACAGCTGGGTCCATGGCCGTAGCAAGGAAGTGCCTCCTTATTACGCGGAAAATAATGATTCCTCCACCTGACAGCAGGGACCCACCGTACGGGCCACCGTATTTAATGAAAAAACGTTTCCCCCCTGACTGCTGGGACCTACCAGCTACATCTTCGCACGCAAAGAAGTGCGTCTGAAAAAAAAACGATTCACCCCCTGACTTCTGGGACCCACCAGCTACATCTTCGCAAGCAAGGAAGTGCCTGACATTCGGGACCCAACTGGTCGAAGCGTACGTAGCGTTGTCATTCCTGTCACGAACGTGTACATACATACTGGTCGATGTAGAGGCGCGCACGTGTCGTAGTAGAGGCGCGCACGTAGCATGTACACGTACGTACAACAGCCACAGTGTGCAAGAAAGAAAAAACAGCCACGTACATACATACGGGCGGGGTCTCGAACGCCTACTCGTGCATACGTACGGTCAGGGCTCGTGTACATGGCTGGGTCGGAACGGAGAAACAGCGTCGTCGTCGCCCGCAAAAAAAAAAACAACGTTGTCGTCGTGTTCATGGGGAGGAAACGGAATGCGTCGTGTTCATTTGGAGGCAATGGAACGAGTGGGAGCCAACCGGCTTGGACGGAATAGCCGATGGAAATGAGGCCTGACGTATCGCAGAACGGAGGAAACGACCTTGTGTTCGACCGGCCACGTTCGAAACGGGATCCTGTTCATCGGGAGGGGTCTGGCGTACCGCAAAACGGAGGAAACGGACCTCCTACGGTCGAAACGGGGTCCTATTGATGGGGAGGGGTGTGGCGTGATACGTCCATTTTGCATCATGCTTTTATATCGATATTTATTGCATTATGGGCTGCTATTACACATTATGTTACAATACTTATGCCTTTTCTCTCTTATTTTACAAGGTTTACATGAAGAGGGGGAATGACGGCAGCTGGAATTCTGGGCTGGAAAAGGAGCAAATATTAGAGACCTATTCTGCACATCTCCAAAAGTCCTGAAACTCCATAGGAATTATTTTCAGAATATATAAAAAATATTGGGTGAAAGAAGTACAAGAGGGGGGCCACCCACCATCCACGAGGGTAGGGGCGCCCCCCTGCCTCATGGGCCCTACCCCCTAGTTCATCTCTTGTATCCAGTCTTTGTATCCAAACCTCAGATTGGTACCTGTGGGTTGCTAGTAGTGTTGATTACTCCTTGTAGTTGATGCTAGTTGGTTTACTTGGTGGAAGATCATATGTTCGGATCCATTATGCATATTAATACCCCTCTGATTATGAATATGAATATGATTTGTGAGTAGTTACGTTTGTTCCTGAGGACATGGGAGAAGTCTTGCTATAAGTAGTCATGTGAATTTGATTTTCGTTTGATATTTTGATGAGATGTATGCTGTCATCCCTCTAGTGGTGTCATGTGAACGTCGACTACATGAAACTTCACCATTGTTTGGGCCTAGAGGGAGGCATTGGGAAGTAATAAGTAGATGATGGGTTGCTAGAGTGACAAGAGCTTAAACCCTAGTTTATGCGTTGCTTTGTAAGGGGCTGATTTGGGTCCATATGTTTCATGCTCTGGTTAGGTTTATTTTAATACTTCTGTTGTAGTTGCGGATGCTTGCAATAGGGGTTAATCATAAGTGGGATGCTTTTCCAAGTAAGGGAAGTACCCAAGCACCGTTCCACCCACATATCAAATTATCAAAGTACCGAACGCGAATCATATGAACGTGATGAAAACTAGCTTGACGATAATTCTCATGTGTCCTCGGGAGCGCTTTCCTTTATATAAGAGTTTTTCTAGGCTTGTCCTTTGCTACAAAAAGGATTGGGCCATCTTGCTGCACCTTATTTACTTGCATTACTCGTTACTCGTTACAAATTACTTTATCATAAAACTATCTATTACTGATAATTTCAATGCCTGCAAAGAATACCTTACTGAAAACCGCTTATCATTTCCTTCTGCTCCTCGTTGGGTTCGACACTCTTACTTATAGAAAATACTACGATAAATCCCCTACTCTTGTGGGTCATCAAGACTCTTTTCTGGCGCCGTTGCCGGGGAGTGAAGCGCCTTTGGTATGTGGAATTTGGTAAGGAAAAAATTATAGAGTGTGCAGCAATTTACTGTCACTTGTTACTATGGAACATAATCCTTTGAGGGGCTTGTTCGGGGTATCTTCACCCCGACCAGTAGAGCAAAGAGTTGCTCCTCAACCTACTGAACCTACTGAAAATGTTTACTTTGAAATTCCTTCGGGTATGATAGAGAAACTGCTAGCTAATCCTTTCACAGGTGATGGAACATTACATCCCAATTTGCACCTAATCTATGTGGATAAAGTTTGTGGATTATTTAAGCTTGCAGGTATGCCCGAGGATGTTATCAAGAAGAAAGTCTTCCCTTTATCTTTTAAGGGAGAGGCATTGACATGGTTTAGGCTATGTGATGATATGGGATCATGGAACTACAAACCGATTGAAATTGGAATTTCATCAGAAGTTTTATCCTATGCATCTTGTTCATCGTGATCGTAATTATATATATAATTCTTGGGCTCACGAAGGAGAAAGCATCGCTCAAGCTTGGGGGAGGCCTAAGTAAATTTTATATTCATGCCCCAATCATGAGCTCTCAAAAGAAATGATTATTCAAAAAATTTATGCTCGGCTTTCTCTCAGTAATCGCCCCATGCTCGATACTTCTTGTACCGGATCTTTTATGATGAAGACTATTGAATTTAAATGGGATTTATTGGAGAGAATTAAATGCAACTCTGAAGATTGGGATCTCGACGAAGGTAAGGAGTGAGGTATAACACCTAAGTTTGATTGTGTTAAATCTTTTATGGATACCGATGCTTTCCGTGAATTTAGCACTAAATATGGACTTGACTCTGAGATAGTAGCATCTTTCTGTGAATCCTTTGCTACTCATGTTGATCTCCCTAAGGAGAAGTGGTTTAAATATAATCCTCCCATTGAAGTAAAAGTAGTTGCACCTATTATAATTGAAGAAAAGACAATCACTTATAATGATCCTGTTGTTCCTACTGCTTATATTGAGAAACCACCTTTCCCTGTTAGAATAAAGCATCATGCTAAAGCTTCAACTGTGGTCAACAAAAGTAATATTAAGACACCCAAACCCCTTGAGCAAATTAAAGTTGAACCTAGTGTTGCTATGGTTAATGATCTCTTGGCCGATAATATTGTTGGGCATGTTATTTACTTCTGTGATGAAAGCTGCTAGAATTGCTAGACCTGATACTAAAAATAAACATAGACCTATTTGTAGGCATGCCTGTTATTTCTATTAAAATAGGAGATCGTTGCTATCATGGCTTATGTGATATGGGTGCTAGTGCAAGTTCAATACCTCATTCCTTATACAAAGAAATTATGCATGATATTGCACCTGCTGAGATAGAAGAGATTGATGTTACAATTAAGCTTGCCAATAGAGATACAATTTCACCAGCTGGGATCGTTAGAGATGCTGAAGTCTTGTGTGGGAAAGTTAAATACCCTGCTGATTTTATTGTTCTTGGTTCCCCACAAGATAACTTATGTCCCATTATATTTGGTAGACCCTTCTTGAATACTGTTAATGCTAAGATAGACTGCAATAAAGATATTGTTTCTGTTGGTTTAGGGGATATGTCTCATGAATTTAATTTTGCTAAATTTTGTAGACAACCCCATGATAAAGAATTTCCTAGTAAATATGAAATTATTGGTCTTGCTTCTATTCCCGTGCCTCCTAATGATCCTTTAGAACAATATTTTCTAGACCATGAAAATGATATGTTTATGAATGAAAGAAGGGAAATAGATGAAGTATTCTTTAAACAGGGACCTATTTTGAAGCACAACTTTCCTGTTGAAATCCTAGGGGATCCTCCTCCACCTAAGGGTGATCCCGTGTTTGAGCTTAAACCTTTACCTGATACTCTTAAATATGCTTATCTTGATGAGAAAGAGATATATCCTGTTATTATTAGTGCTAACCTTTTAGAGCATTAGAAAATAAATTATTGAAAACTCTGAAGAAGCACCGTGCTGCTATTGGATATACTCTTGATGATCTTAAGGGCATTAGTCCCACTCTATGCCAGCACAAAATAAAATTGGAGAAGGATGCTAAATTGGTTGTTGATCACCAACGACGGTTAAATCCTAAGATGAAAGAAGTGGTAAGAAAAGAAATACTAAAGCTTCTAGAGGCAGGTATAATTTATCCCGTTGCAGATAGTCAGTGGGTAAGTCCTGTCCATTGTGTCCCTAAGAAGGGAGTTATTACTATTGTTCCTAATGATAAAGATAAATTGGTCCCACAAAGAATTGTTACAGGTTATAGAATGGTAATTGATTTCCACAAATTAAATAAAGCTACTAAAAAGGATCATTACCCTTTACCTTTTATTGATCAAATGCTAGAAAGATTATCCAAACATACAAATTTTTGCTTTCTAGATGGTTATTCTGGTTTCTCTCAAATACCTGTGTCAAAAGAGGATCAAGAAAAGACAACTTTTACCTGCCCTTTCGGTAACTTTGCTTATAGACGTATGCCTTTTGGTTTATGCAATGCACCTGCTACTTTTCAAAGATTTATGACTGCTATATTCTCTGAATTTTGTGAAAAGATTGTTGAGGTTTTCATGGATGATTTATCCATTTACGAAACTTCTTTTGATGATTGCTTAAGCAACCTTAATCGAGTTTTGCAGAGATGTGAAGAAACTAATCTTGTCTTGAATTGGGAGAAGTGCCACTTTATGGTTAATGAAGGTATTGTATTGGGGCATAAAATTTCTGAAAGATGTATTGAAGTTGATAAAGCTAAGGTTGATGCTATTGAAAAGATGCCGTGTCCTAAGGACATTAAAGGTATAAGAAGTTTCCTTGGTCATGCCGGTTTTTATAGGAGGTTCATTTAGGACTTCTCTAAAATTTCTCGGCCTCTGACTAATCTCTTACAAAAAGATGTTCCTTCTGTCTTTGATGATGATTGTGTAGAAGCATTTTAAATACTTAAGAAAGCCTTGATTTCTGCACCTATTGTTCAGCCTCCTGATTGGAATTTACCATTTGAAATTATGTGTGATGCCAGTGATTATGCTGCAGGGGCTGTTCTAGGACAAAGAGTTGATAAGAAACTAAATGTTATTCAATATGCTAGTAAAACTCTAGACAACGCTCAAAGAAATTATGCTACTACTGAAAAAGAATTTTTAGCTGTTGTATTTGCTTGTGATAAGTTCGGACCTTATATACTTGATTCTAAAGTAACTGTTCACACTGATCATGCTGCTATTAAATATCTTATGGAAAAGAAAGATGCTAAACCTAGACTTATTAGATGGGTTCTCTTGCTACAAGAATTTGATTTGCATATTATTGATAGAAAGGGAGCAGAGAACCCGTTGCAGACAACTTGTCTAGGTTAGAGAATGTTCTTGATGACCCACTACCTATTGATGATAGCTTTCCTGATGAAAAACTAGCTGTCATAAATGCTTCTCGTACTGCTCCATGGTATGCTGATTATGCTAGTTATATTGTTGCTAAGTTTATACCACCTAGTTTCACATACCAGCAAAAGAAAAAGTTCTTCTATGATTTAAGACATTACTTCTAGGATGACCCACATATTTATAAAGAAGGAGTAGATGGTGTTATTAGACATTGTGTACCTGAGCATGAACATGAACATATCCTATGCAAGTGTCACTCCAAGGCTTATGGAGGACACCATGCTGGAGATAGAACTGCACATAAGGTATTGCAATCTGGTTTTTATTGGCCTACTCTCTTCAAGGATGCCCGTAAGTTTGTCTTGTCTTGTGATGAATGTGAAAGAATTGGTAATATTAGTAGATGTTAAGAAATGCCTATGAATTATTCACTTTTTATTGAACCATTAGATGTCTGGGGCTTTGATTATATGGGACCATTTCCTTCGTCTAATGGGTATACTCATATCTTAGTTGTTGTTGATTACGTTACTAAGTGGGTAGAAGCTATTCCAACTAGTAGTGATGATCATAACACCTCTATTAAGATGCTTAAAGAAGTTATTTTTCCGAGGTTTGGAGTCCCTAGATACTTAATGATTGATGGTGGTTCACATTTTATTCATGGTGCCTTTCGTAAAATGGTTGCTAAGTATGACGTTAATCATAGAATTGCATCTCCTTATCACCCACAGTCTAGTGGTCAAGTAGAATTGAGTAATAGAGATCTTAAATTAATTTTGCAAAAGACTGTTAATAGATCTAGGAAGAATTGGTCCAAGAAACTTGATGATGCATTACGAGCTTATAGAACTGCATATAAGAATCCTATGGGTATGTCTCCATATAAAATGGTTCATGGTAAAGCATGTCACTTACCTCTTGAACTAGAACATAATGTATATTGGGCCATTAAAGAGATCAATTATGATTTCAAACTTGCCAGTCAGAAGAGGCTTTTTGACATTAGCTCACTTGATGAATGGAGAGCCTAGGCTTATGAAAATGCCAAACTGTTTAAAGAAAAGGTTAAAAGATGGCATGCCAAAAGAATACAAAAACGTGAGTTTAATGTAGGTGATTATTTATTATTATACAACTCTCATTTAAGATTTTTTGTAGGCAAACTCCTCTCTAAATGGGAAGGTCCTTACGTCATCGAGGAGGTCTATCGCTCCAGTGCCATAAAAATCAACAACTTCGAAGGCACAAATCCAAGGGTGGTGAACGGTCAAAGAATCAAACATTATATCTCAGGTAATCCCATAAATGTTGAAACTAATGTTATTGAAACCGTAACTCTAGAGGAATACATAAGGGACACTTTCTAGAATGTTTCAGACTTCGAAAAGGAATAGGTACGTGGTACGGTAAGTAAACCGACTCCAAAACAGTTCTAATAGCAATTTTTCTCCGTTTTGGAATATTTAAGAAAATAGAAAAATAAGAAGCAGTCCGGAAAGGACACGAGGCTTCCACGAGAGTGGAGGGCGTGCCCCCTGCCTCGTGGGCACCTCGTGTGCCCTCCAGACTCCGTTTTCTTGCACGATACTTCTTTTGGTCGGTAAAAATTCATTATATAATCTCCTGAAGGTTTTGACCACCGTATCATGCAAATATCCTCTATTTTTGTTTCGAGATGTTTTCTGTCAGGGTTGTCAAGGCTAGGCATCATGTCTTCTCATTCCTCTTCCAACAATGAGGGCAATGATGCTTGGCTAATGAAGATAGAGAGAAGAGCCCAGAGAGATCAACAAGGATGGGGGGATCAAGAAGGCCGTGGGGGATCAAGTTCCGACAGTAGTAGAAGAAGACATCCATCAACCTCATCACAATCTCTTTACTCCAACGAAGATTGAAGCTTTCAAGATGATTGAGTTAGCTCGCATTCAAAACAAGTATCTCACAAGTGAAAATATTTTGTTGAAGGAGCATATTATCACACTCAAGGGCATTATCCACAAATTGGAGGATCTCCTACGCTCGATGTGCGATTATCCATCATCACCAACAAAGAAGGAGACATAAACACATGGGTATGGGCACTCTCCTTGGCAACTGCCAAGCTTGGGGGAGTGCCCTGGTATCGTATCACCATCACTTTTATCTCTACTGTTTTTCTTAGTTCGATCCTTTTGGTAATATCTTGATCTAGTAGAATAAAGTTTTAGTATGATATAGTTGTGAGTTTTGCTTTATGATCCTTCTATGTAATCGAGTCCGTGAGCTATATATAATAAATATTAGTGTTGAGTTAAGGGCTTGATTATTTTGCTATGATCTTGAGGGAATAGAATAAAAGAGAAGAAATAAAAAGAAATAAAGAGATCATATGGATC
This sequence comes from Triticum urartu, assembly GCF_056163025.1. NCBI lineage: Eukaryota > Viridiplantae > Streptophyta > Magnoliopsida > Poales > Poaceae > Triticum > Triticum urartu. Next base: position 597,112,733 of record NC_141874.1, read on the forward strand.
TTATGGAGAGTAATGACTTCACATATAAAGAGTATGGTGAATAAAAATTGTTGAGAGTTGACAAACATAGTTTTGGTCATCGTTGCAATTAATAGGAAGTAATAAAGAAAGAGAGGTTTTCACATATAAATATACTATCTTGGACATCTTTTATGATTGTGAGCACTCATTAAAATATGACATGCTAAAGAGTTGATGTTGGACAAGGAAGACAACGTAATGGGTTTTGTTTTCTTGCATCTGAGATAAATTATATTGTCATGGATCATCAAACATGTTGAGCTTGCCTTTCCCTCTCTTGCTAGCCAATTTCTTTGCACCAAGTAGAGATACTACTTATGCTTCTAAATATCCTTAAACCCAGTTTTGCCATGAGAGTCCACCATATCTACCTATGGATTGAGTAAGATCCTTCAAGTAAGTTTTCATCGTTGCAAGCAATAAAAATTGCTCTCTAAATATGTGTGATTTATTAGTGTGGAGAAAATAAGCTTTCTACGATCTTGTGATGTGGAAGAAATAAAAGCGATAGACTGCATAATAAAGGTCCATATCACAAGTGGCAATATAAAGTGATGTTCTTTCGCATTAATATTTTGCGCATCCAACAATAAAAGCACATGACAACCTCTGCTTCCCTCTGCGAAGGGCCTATCTTTTATTCTTATCTTATACTTCATGCAAGAGTCACGATGATCTTCACCTTTCCTTTTTACATTTTATCCTTTGGAAAGCACAATGTGTTGGAAAGATCCAGGTATATATAGCTAATTGGATGTGAGTTTTCATGAACTATTATTGTTGACATTACCCTTGAGGTAAAAAGTTGGGAGGCAAAAACTATAAGCCCCTATCTTTCTCTGTGTCCGATTAAAACTTCATAACCATAAATATCGCGTGAGTGTTAGCAATTGTGAAAGACTAAATGATGGTTGAGTATGTGGACTTGCTGAGAAGCTCTTATATTGACTCTTTCCTATGTTATGATAAATTGCAATTGCTTCAATGACTGAGATTATAGTTTGTTAGTTTTCAATGAAGTTTCTGATTTATACTTGAGTATGTGAATGAATTGTTACTTTAGCATAAGAGATCACATGACAATATATATATATGTTACTGTTCTAAGAATGATCATGATGCCCTCATGTCTGTATTTTATTTTATCAACACCTCTATCTCTAAACATGTGGACATATTTTTCGATTTCGGCTTTTGCTTGAGGACAAGCAAGGTCTAAGCTTGGGGGAGTTGATACGTCCATTTTGCATCATGCTTTTATATCGATATTTATTGCATTAGGGGCTGCTATTACACATTATGTCACAATTCTTATGCCTTTTATCTCTTATTTTACAAGGTTTACATGAAGAGGGGGAATGCCGGCAGCTGGAATTCTGGGATGAAAAAGGAGCAAATATTAGAGACCTATTCTTCACATCTCCAAAAGTCCTGAAACTCCACGGGAATTATTTCCAGAATATATAAAAAATATTGGGTGAAAGAAGTACCAGAGAGGGGCCACCCACCGTCCACGAGGGTGGGGGGTGCACCCTACCCCCTAGGGGCGCCCCCTGCCTCGCGGGCCCCCTGGTGGCCCTCTGATGCCCATCTTTGGCTATATGGAGTCTTTCGTCGAGGAAAAAATCATAAGCAAGCTCACGGGATGAAACTCCACCACCATGAGGCGGAACCAATCTAGGGCTCCGGCGGAACCGTTCTGCCAGGGAAACTTCCCTCCGGGAGGGGGAAATCATCACCATCGTCATCACCAACAATCCTCTCATCGGGAGGGGTTCAATATCCATCAACATATTCACCAGCACCATCTCCTCTCAAATCCTAGTTCATCTCTTGTATCCAGTCTTTGTATCCAAACCTCAGATTGGTACCTGTGGGTTGCTAGTAGTGTTGATTACTCCTTGTAGTTGATGCTAGTTGGTTTACTTGGTGGAAGATCATATGTTCAGATCCATTATGCATATTAATACCCCTCTGATTATGAACATGAACATGATTTGTGAGTAGTTACTTTTGTTCCTGAGGACATGGGAGAAGTCTTGCTATAAGTAGTCATGTGAATTTGGTATTCGTTCGATATTTTGATGGGATGTATGTTGCATCCCTCTAGTGGTGTCATGTGAACGTCGACTACATGACACTTCACCATTGTTTGGGCCTAGAGGGAGGCATTGGGAAGTAATAAGTAGATGATGGGTTGCTAGAGTGACAGAAGCTTAAACCCAAGTTTATGCATTGCTTCGTAAGGGGCTGATTTAGATCCATATGTTTCATGCTATGGTTAGGTTTACCTTAATACTTCTGTTGTAGTTGCGTATGCTTGCAATAGGGGTTAATCATAAGTGGGATCCTTGTCCAAGAAAGGGCAGTACCAAAGCACCGGTCCACCCACATATCAAATTATCAAAGTACCGAACGCGAATCATATGAACGTGATGAAAACTAGCTTGACGATAATTCCCATTTGTCCTCGGGAGCACTTTCCTTTATATAAGAGTTTGTCCAGGCTTGTCCTTTGCTACAAAAAGGATTGGGCCATCTTGCTGCACCTTATTTACTTGCATTACTCGTTACCCGTTACAAATTACTTTATCACAAAACTATCTATTACCGATAATTTCAATGCTTGCAGAGAATACCTTGCTGAAAACCGCTTATCATTTCCTTCTGCTCCTCATTGGGTTCGACACTCTTACTTATCGAAAAGGCTATGATAGACCCCCTACACTTGTGGGTCATTATGGTGTACCGCAAAATGGAGGAAACAGACTTGTGTTGGAGCACTACGGTCGAAACGGGGGTCCTGTTCATCGGGAGGGGTGTGGCGTACCGCAAAACGGGACTCCACGGGATACTGTTCATCTCCACCGTCGACCCCCTCCAGCCTCCACAGGCTATTGTTCATCCACTGTCGACCTCCTCCAGCCTCCACCTACGACTGTTCATCCCCGGGCTCCTATTCATCCAGCCTCCACCACACGCTACTCCACCGGCTACTGTTCAACCAGCCCTCTCCACGGGCTCTTGTTCATCCACCCCTCCACGGGCTATTGTTCATCCAGCCCTCCATTGTCTACTGTTCATCCAGCCCTCCACGGGGTCGTCTTGTTCATCCAGCCCTCCACGGGGTCCTGTTCATCCAGCCCCAACCGGCTCAATCGATCGGGGTCCTGTTCATCCAGAGGCAACACTACGAGGTCCTGTTCATCCACCCCCACCGGGAACTGTTCATCCAACCCCCCAGCAACGCTCATTGTTCATCCAGAGGCAGCATTGATCGACTTCAGTTAGCAGCAGTAGCGAAGGAATCGCTCGATCGGGTTCAGTTAACAGCCATCGATCGATCGTTCGAGTTCAGTAACACATAGCATGTAGTGCAATCGCTTGGGTTCAGTAGGCGAACGCCTCGCTCGGTTCAGTTAGAGCCCAACACCTCGCACCCACGCGCGTGCGTGTACGAGAGAAACACGCAAACCTCCATGCATCGCTCGGCCCCGACCACCCACCGTAACCGGGAACACCCCGATATTTTCCTTGCCCTCGCTTCTACCACAATTTTTTCCAACATGGACGGCCCAAAGAATGTCATGCAGCTGCGTCTCCGGTCCGCCCAGGACGAAAAGCCCATTTTCTGTCATGATTTTTTGTCATAGAAGTAGGATCCCACCGCATCTATGATGATACCGGATTTTGTCACAATTATCGTCATAGAAGTGTCATAAGTATGATAGATTTTTTTTCGTTCGGCCTAAAATGTCATGGATGTGTCTTTTTTTGTAGTGGGTGTTTCTGGAACTTGCGGCGGCTGGAATTGATTTTTGTCGACTCCCATAGGGTTTCTGGAATATTGGGGTATTTATAGAGTAAAAAGGCGGTCCAGGGGGCACCCGAGGTGGGCACAACCCACGCCCTGGTGGGTTGTGCTCCCCTCAGAGCACCCTCCGAGGCGCTTCTCCGGCCCATTGGATGTCTTATGGTCCAAAAAAATCCACAAAAAGTTTGGCTGCGTTTGGACTCCGTTTGATATTGATTTCCTGCGATGTAAAAAACATGCAAAAAAGAACAACTGTCACTTGGCACTATCTCAATAGGTTAGTACCAAAAAATGATATAAAATTATTATAAAACATCCAAGAATGATAATATAACAGCATGGAACAATCAAAAATTATAGATACGTTGGAGACGTATCAACATCCCCAAGCTTAATTCCTTCTTGTCCTCGAGTAGGTAAATGATAAAATCAGAATTTTTTTATTGGAATGATGCCTAACATGTCATCTCATTTTCTTTATAGCATGGACATTTGGACTTTTATATGAATCAAAGCAATAGTCTAGTTTTGACATGAGACTTAAATACTCAAGCATATTAACAAGCAACCATGTCTTTCAAAATATCAACGCTGAAATAAGTTATCCCTAGCCCATCATGCTCAATCATTGATCCATTCATGAAACACACTCGCATATTAGCTACACCCAATGCTCAAGTACGATCATAGTGCCCCATAGTTGGTGCTTTATAAGAGAATATGGAGACTCAAATTAAAAATAAAAATTGCATAAAGTAAAAGAAAGGCCCTTCATGGAGGGATGTAGGGATTTGTAGAGGTGCCAGAGCTCAAAGCAAAAAACATAGAGATAAAAACATTTTGCGAGGCATGCTTTTCCTGTCAACGAGAATGATCGAGATGTTCCCAATACTTTCCATGCTAGATATATCATAGGCGGTTCCTAAACAAAAATTAAAGTTTATTCCTTTTTCCACCATACTTTCACTTTCCATGGCTAGCCGTATCCACGGGTGCCTTCCATACCAACACTTTCCAAGGAATTTATTATTTGACAACATAAAGTAAATTCATTTTTCATTTCGGGACTGGGCATCCCTAATACCTTTGTCTTACTCTCGTGCAATGACAAGTGAATAAACACTCATCGTGAGAATAACATATCTAGCATGGAAATATATTAGCCACCCCCTACCGATTCATGAGCGGTACGAGCACACAAAAGAGAAGTTTATTTTGAAAATTAGAGATGGCACATACAATTTTGCTTAGAATGGCAAAACAATACCGCATATAGGTAGGTATGGTGGACTCATGTGGCAAAACTGGTTTAAAGGATTTTGGATGCACAAGTAGTGATCATACTTATTGCAAAATGAAGGCTAGCAAAAGATTGAGAAGCGACCAACCAAGAAATGAATAATCTCATAAGCAAGCATTGAGCATAATTAACACCGAATAATGCACCTCAAGTAGGATATAATTTCATTGCCCAACTATTGACTTTCGTGATTGCATAAGGAATCACAAAACTTAACACCAATATTCTTACTAAAGCATACTTACTCATCAACATGACTCACATATCACATCGTCATATCTCAAAACTATTACAAGGAATCAAGTTTATTTTGTCCAATGATCTTCATGAAAGTTTTTATTATATCCTTCTTGGATATCTATCACTTTGGGACTAATTTTCATGTGTTGCTTTTGATAAGCTCAAACAAATATAAGTGAAGATCATGAGCATAATATTTCTTTCTCTCAAATTAATTTAAGTGAAGAAAGAGAGGATTTCTAAAAAAATACTAACTCTAAAATTAATCTAAGTGAAGCAAGATATCATTTCTTCTAAAATAACCAAGCACACCATGCTCAAAAAAATATGAGTGAAGCACTAGAGCAATTCCATACCTCATAAAAATTTAAGTGAAGCATAGAGAGCAATTCTAACAAGTCATAGCATAATTTTGGCTCTCTCAAATAGGTGTGTCCAGCAAAGATTAAGACTTAAAACACAAAGCAAAACAAGCAAAGACTCATATCATACAAGACGCTCCGAGCAAAACTCATAGTATGTGATGAATAAAAATATAGTTTCGAGTAAAATACCGATGGTTGTTAGAAGAAAGAGGGGATGCCACTCGGGGCGTCCCCAAGCTTAGTTGCTTGCTTATCTTTGGATAATAGCTTGGGATTCCATGGGCATCCCCAAGCTTAGGATCTTCTTACTCCTTATTCCTTCATCCATCGTAACATCACCCAAAACTTGAAAACTTCAATCACACAAATCTCAACAAAACCTTCGTGAGATCCGTTAGTATAAGAAAACAAATCACTACTATAAATACTGTTGCAACCTATTCATATTTTATCCTTTCATTATATCTAATGTATTCCAACTTTTCTATGGCAAAAACTCTTCAAAGAAAACCAATAGAATCATCAAAACAAGCACACAACACAAAGAAAACAGAATCTGTCAAAAACAGAACACTCTGTAGCAATCTGGAGATTTCGAATATTTCTGTAACTCCAAAAATTCTTAAAAATTAGGACGACCTGATCAATTTGTATATTAATATTCTTCAAAAATAATTGGTATTTTATCACGCTTATGTTAAAAATGAAAATTATTTTCGTGAGCGTGAAGGTTTTTGTTTTTCAGCAAGATCAAGTCAACTATCACCCTAGAAGACCCTAAAGACTTTCCTTGGAACAAACACTAATTAAAACACAAAAAACACAATCATAAAAGTAGCATAATTGTGCTAACACTCAAGAACAGGAAGCAGAAGTCAAAAATAAATTTTATTCATTGGGTTGCCTCCCAACAAGCACTATTGTTTCACGCCCCTAGCTAGGCATAAAGCAAGGATCTAAGTTTTGTCATCTTTATTTCTAGATCCATAAGATGCCCTCATGATTGATTGATATGGAGGCCTAATTCTTGTTCTAGGGAAGTGTTCCATACCCTTCTTTAGTGGAAATTAGAACTTAATATTGCCTTCTTTCATATCAATCACGACACCAATAGTACGTAAAAACGGTCTACCAAGAATAATTGGACAAGACGGATTGCAATCAATATCAAGAACAATAAAATCTACAAGCACATAATTCCTATTTGCAAGAATAAGAACATCAGTATTCTTCCCATAGGCTTTTTAATAGTAGAATCCGCCAAGTGCAAATTTAAAGAACACTCTTCAATATCGGTAAGACCAAGCACATAACATAATGATTTTGGAATTGTAGAAACACCAGCACCCAAGTCACATAAAGCAAAACACTCATAATTTTTAATCTTCACTTTGATAGTAGGTTCCCACTCATCATGCAATTTTCTAGGAATTGAAACTTCTAATTCCAACTTTTCTTCCAAAGATTTCATCAAAGCATCAACAATATATTTAGTAAAAGCTTTATTTTGTTCATAAGCATTGGGTGAATTCATCATGGATTGCAAAAAAGAAATACAATCAATCAAATAACAACTCTCATAATTAAAGTCTTTGTAATCCAAAAGAGTGGGCAATCACTAGTTAAAGTTTTGACCTCTTCAAACCCACCTTTATCAATTTTCCCAACAAGATTTTCACCCTCTGAATTACCCGGACGCCTTCTAGCTAAAGTTGACTCTTCTCCATTCCCTTTTCATCAATATTAATTTTACTAAACAAGGAATCAATGGAAGAAACACCAATCATTTTAAGATCTTCATCACTTTTATGAAAGCAATCACTAGAAAACGCTTTTTCTAAAAATTCTCTTCTAGCTCTAAGCATAGCGGTTCTTTTCTTACTTTCATACATAGAAACATAAAGAGCTTTAATTGATTCCTCAACCTTAGGCACAAAAATTTTCATCTTGAGATTTTCTACATCATGAGAAATTCTATCAACACTTATAGACAAATCATCAATCTTATTCAAGTTTTCTTCCATTGTAGTATTGAAACTTTTTTGAGTGTTGATAAATTCTTTAATATTATTCTTAAGATTAGAGGTGTTCCTATTATTATTGTAAGAAGGATTACCATAGGAATTACCATAATTATTAGAGGAATTACTAGGAAAAAGCCTAGGATTAAAATTACCTCTATAAGCATTGTTATCAAAATTGTTTTGCGAGATAAAATTCACATCTATGGCATCACTATTTTGCTCAATCAAGGTAGACAAAGACACATCACTAAAATCAATAGGAGCACTCTTACTAGCGAAAGCAACCAATTTCATAAGAGCATCAACTTTTTCACTTAAAGAAGAAATTTCTTCAACCGAATTAACCTTTTTACTAGCAGGAGCTCTTTCGGTATGCCATTGTGAATAATTTGCCATAATATTATCAAGCAATTTGGTGGCTTCACCCAAAGTAATTTCCATAAAAGTACCACCCGCGGCGGAATCTAAAAGATTATGAGAAACAAAATTCAACCCCTTATAAAATTTTTGTATGATCATCCAAAGATTTAACCCATGAGTTGGGCAATTCCTTAGCATTATTTTCATCCTTTCCCAAGATTGTGCAACATGCTCATGTTCAAGTTGCTTGAAATTCATGATCTGGGTTCTAAGGGAAATAATTTTCGCGGGCGGAAAATACTTAGTAATGAAAGCATCTTTGCACTTATTCCAAGAATCGATACTATGGCGAGGCAATGAAGAAAACCAATTTTTTGCACGATCTCGCAAAGAAAAACGGAAATAATTTCAACTTCACAAAATCATTGTCCAGATCTTTTTTATTTTGCATATTGCATAATTCCACGAATGTGTTAAGATGGGACGCGACATCCTCATTAGGAGTACCAGAAAATTGATCTTTCATAACAAGATTACGCAAAGTGGTATTAATATCACAAGACTCCGCACTAGTGGCGGGCGGAGCAATCAGAGTGCCAATAAAATTATTGTTGTTGGTATTAGAGAAATCACACAACTTGGTGTTCTCTTGAGTCATTGTGACTACGCAACATGATTGCACTCAAAAACAGATCCGACAAGAAAACAGTGAAGTAAAAAGAGGGTGAATAAAATGGGAAATTTTTGTGAAGTGGGGGAGAGGAAAATGAGAGGCAAATGGTAAATAATGTAAATTGCGAGGAGATGGATTTGTTATTAGGAACCTAGTAGATGTTGATGATGTCTCCCCGGCAACGGCGCCAGAAATTCCTTTTGATGTGTGCTAGACTACGCCCGTATTTCCCCAAAGAGGAAGGGATGATGCAGCACAACGACGGTAGGTATTTCCCTCATTGATGAGACCAAGGTAATCGAACTAGTAGGAGAACCAAGAAACACCACATAAACAGCACCTGCACACAAATAACAAATACTCGCAACCCGACGTGTTAAATGGGCTGTCAATTCCTTTCGGGTAACGGTGCCAGAAATTGGCAAAGGGACATGATAAAAATAGGATAGATGGGATAAATAGATCTCGAATAAAATAAATTGCAGCAAGGTATTTTTGTATTTTTGGTTTAATAGATCTGAAAATAAAAATAAAGGAAAATAGATCGCAAAGGCAAATATGATAAAGAATAGACCCGAGGGTCGTAGGTTTCACTAGTGGCTTCTCTCGAGAAAAATAGCAAACGATGGGTAAACGAATTACCGTTGGGCAATTGATAGAACTTCAAATAATCATGACAAGATATATATATGTAGAAATAGATCCCATCTTGTTATCCTTAATAGCAACGATACATACGTGTCGGTTCCCCTTCTGTCACTGGGATCAAGCATCGTAAGATCGAACCCGTCACAAAGCACCTCTTCCCATCGCAAGATAAATAGATCAAGTTGGCCAAACAAAACCCAAATATCGGAGAATAAATACAAGGCTATAATCAATCATGCATATAAGAGATCAAATAAGACTCAAATAACTTTCATGGATAAAAAGAGATAGATCTGATCATAAACTCAAATTTCATCGGATCCCAACAAACACACCGCAAAAGAATTACATCATATGGATCTCCAAGAGACCATTGTATTGAGAATCAAACAAGTGAGAGGAAGACATCTAGCTACTAACTACGGACCCGAAGGTCTACAAAGAACTACTCACGCATCACCGGAAAGGCACCAATGGACATGATGAACCCGTGTCTAGATTGGATCTGGTGTTTCTAGAACTTGCGGCGGCTGGAATTGATTTTTGTCGACTCCCCTAGGGTTTCTGGAATATTGGGGTATTTATAGAGTAAAGAGGCGGTCCGGGGGCACACGAGGTGGGCACAACCCACCAGGGCGCGCCTGGGCCTCCGGGCGCGCCCTGATGAGTTGTGCTCCCCTCAGAGCACCCCCAGGCACTTCTACAACCCATTGGATGTCTTCTGATTCAAAAAAATCCACAATAAGTTTCGCTGCGTTTGGACTCCGTTTGATATTGATTTCCTGCGATGTAAAAAACATGCAAAAAACAGCAACTGGCACTTGACACTATGTCAATAGGTTAGTACCAAAAAATGATATGAAATGGTTATAAAACATCCAAGATTGATAATATAACAACATGGAAAAATAAAAAAATTATAGATACTTTGGAGACATATCAGCATCCCCAAGCTTAACTCCTACTCATCCTCGAGTAGGTAAGTGATAAAAACTGAATTTTTGATGTGGAATGCTGCCTAACATATCATATCATAGTCTTTTCTTTATAGCATGGACATTTGGACTTTTATATTGTTCAAAGCAATAGTCTAGTTTTGACATGATAACTTAAATACTCAAGCATATCAACAAGCAACCATGTCTTTCAAAATATCAACGCTAAAATAAGCTATCCCTAGCCCATCATGCTCAGTCATTGATCCATCCAGGAAACACACTCGCATATTAACTACACCCAATGCTCAAGTACGATCATAGTACCTCCTAGTTGGTGCTTTTATAAGAGAATATGGAGACTCAAATTCAATTTTTTTTGCATAAAGTAAAAGAAAGGTCCTTCGCAGAGGGAAGTAGCGATTTGTAGAGGTGCTAGATCTCAAAGCGAAAAACTTAGAGGTAAAAACATTTTGGGAGGTGTATCATTCCCACCAACAAAAGCGACTTAGAGTTCCCAACACTTTCCATGCTAGATATATCATAGGAGGTTCCCAAACAAAAAATAAAGTTTATTCCTTTTTCAGCCATACTTTCACTTTCCATGGCTAGCCGTATCCACGGTTACCCTCCATACCAACACTTACCAAGGAATTTATTATTTGACAACATAAAGTAAATTCATTTTTCATTTCAGGACTGGGCGTCCCTAATACCTTTGCCTTACTCTCATGCAATGACAAGTGAATAAACACTCATCGTGAGAATAACACATCTAGCATGGAAAATATTAGCCACCCTTCACCACTCCACGAGCGAAACGAACACACAAAAGAGAAGTTTATTTTGAAAATTAGAGATGGCACATTCAAATTTGCTTTGAACGGCAAAAGAATACCGCATCTATGTAGATATAGTGGACTCATGTGGAAAAACTGGTTTAATGGGTTTTGGATGCACAAGTAGAGATCATACTTAGTGCAAAATGAAGGCTAGCAAAAGATTGAGAAGCGACGAACCAAGAAACGAATAATCTCATAAGCAAGCATTAAGCATAATTAACACCGAATAATGCACCAAAAGTAGGATATAATTTCATTGCATAATTATTGACTTTCATGCTTGCATAGGGAATCACAAACCTTAACACCAATATTCTTACTAAAGCATAATTACTCATCAACATACTTCACATATCACATCATCATGTCTCAAAACCATTACTAAGAATCAAGTTTATTTTTCCCAATGATCTTCATGAAAGTTTTTATTATATCCTTCTTGGATGTCTGTCACTTTGGAACTAATTTTCATTTGTTGCTTTTGGCAAGCTCAAATAAATATAAGTGAAGGTCAAGAGGATAATTTTTCTTTCTCTCAAATTAATTTAAGTGAAGCAAGAGAGACTTTCTTGAAAATTTTACTAACTCTCAAATAAATCTAAGTGAAGCAAGAGAGCATTTCTTCAAAAATACTAAGCACACCGTGCTCAAAAAGATATAAGTGAAGCACTAGAGCAAGTCCATAACTCATAAAAAATTTAAGTGAAGCATAGAGAGCAATTCTAACAAGTAATGACATAATTTTGGCTCTCTCAAATATTTCATCTACTGGTTTGAAAGAGGTGGATTTGGGCCTCTTGTCGAGGATTACATCGTCTTTGTCCACTGTGGAACGTAGAGTGGTTAACTCTTCGGCCGCGAGGGCCTCGGATAGTGCCTTGAGGGCCAAGGATGCGCTTTTGTTTTCGGCACGGAGTGCTATATCCGGATCGCAGGTGATAGTGATTACTCCGTTGGGCCTTGGCATTTTTAAGCTTCATGTACCCATAATGGGGTATGACTTGGAAGCGTGCGAAGGCGTCCCGCCCCAAAAAGGGCGTGATATCCGCTATTGAAAGGGGCCACCTGGAAGAGCAACTCATCGGACCTGTAGGTATCAGGCATGCCGAATACTACATCGAGTTTGATTTTCCCCAAGCATCATGCTTCTTGACTGGTACCTCGAAAGGTGGTACTGCTTTGCTCGATGCAACTCTTGTCCATTTGCATTTTGTCGAGTGTATCTTCGTAGATGAGGTTAAGTCCGCTACCGTCGTCCATGAGCACTTTGGTGAGTCGAAATCCATCCACAATTGGGTTTAAGACCAAGGCAGCTGGTGCTCAGACTGATCGGGCCCTTGGTTCATCATCGGCGGTGAAAGTTATGGCCGTATCGCTCCAAGGGTTCATTGCGGTTACTTGGTTGACTTCGGCGAGGTCGCGGAGCGCCCGTTTGTGCCGATTGTTTGAAGAAAAGTTCTCAAAGACTGTAAAGATGTTGAAATCATCATCCTCCAAGGAATGCCTCTCTGGAGTAGTACTGGCGAGGACAGCCTCACCGCTCTTAGCCACTTGCCGGAGTACCCAACATGCATGAAGGCTATGCGTTGGTTCGGTGCCCGGCATCATATGTATCTGACAGGGCTTATCAGGCAGTTCGTCCAGGACGGTTGAGGGAGTCCTGGATAGGGGGTCTCCGGACAGCCGGACTATATCCTTTGGCCGGACTGTCGGACTATGAAGATACAAGATTGAAGACTTCGTCTCGTGTCCGAATGGGACTCTACTTGGCGTGGAAGGCAAGCTAGGCAATACAGATATGTATATCTCCTCCTTTGTAACCGACCTTGTGTAACCTTAGCCCGCTCCGGTGTCTATATAAACCGGAGGGTTTTAGTCCGTATGACAACATACAATCATACCATCGGCTAGCTTCTAGGGTTTAGCCTCTTTGATCTCGTGGTAGATCAACTCTTGTAATACTCATATCATCAAGAACAATCATGTAGGGCATAGGGTATTACCTCCATCAAGAGGGCTCGAACCTGGGTAAACACCGTGTCCCCTGACTCCTGTTACCATCCACCTTAGGCCCACAGTTCGGGACCCCCTACCCGAGATCCGCCGGTTTTGACACCGATATTGGTGCTTTCATTGAGAGTTCCACTGTGTCGTCATCATAAGGAGGATGGCTCGCCTCGTTGTCAAGGACAACATCACCTCTGGGGGAGCCCTAGCTGCAGGCCAAACTCTCCGACTAGGCGGCTTCGTCATGACCGCCCGCTCGGCCACGGCGCCGATGATGACTTCTTGGGTCATCAAAAATATCCTCCACATCGGCTCGAAATTTGCCGAGCAGATGGATCCGATGGAGCTCTCCTCTTTGAATGAGCTCTTGGATCGCATCGCTGCTCTGGGAGTCACTACGGACTATGATCGGATCGGGTTTAAACCCGACCAAAGGGAGATTAACTCTCCGCCGGTCACCCATCAGATAGCGGTGGTGGAGGAGCAATGCGGCGATTCTCCCTCTATCCTGAGGACGAACTATGTCTGGATTCCCGAGCTCCCCGAGCCGGATACTCTCTCACGGGAGGACACCACCCCAACCATGAATCCAGAATCAGGCCACATACCGAACCCACAGGGCAACATCCCGGAGCCCGAATTTCCAAGATCGGAAACTCCCCTGCCCCGGGATCACAGATTGGGTCAAGGTCTGGACTTAAATCCACCCACCCACCCAGATACAAACGATCTTTCCCACATTAGGCAAGCACCCCAAGAGACAGTACATCACTATTGGGCCAGATTCCTCCTTGTAATGAACAAGGTCAAGGACTGTCGCGAGGAAGACGCAATTTCGTTCTTTTGCAACAATTGCACGGACAAGGGAGTCCTCAACGCCATAAGTCGCCATGACATAACACACTTCGCTGACTTGGCGGCCATAGTATGGAAATACTGTGCGATGGAAAGTTCCTGGAAAACCCAAACGCAATTTTGGGATAATCCGGCTCTGACAAAACCCCCTGTTCAGACTAAAAGGGTGCACTCTCATAAGTCGCCAGACTCAATTACAAAGAAGCAAAAGCCCACTACAGGGCGTGGAACCGTATTGGAGGGATGTCTTAGCGGGCCCTGCAAAATCCATAGTACAGCGGACACCATATCAACACACAGCCTTAGAGCATGTTGGGTACTCCGGCAGGTGGCCAAAAGCGGTGAGGATCTCCTCACCAAAAATACCTCAGAGCACCTTCCCACGGATAACAATACAGTATTGACGGTCTTCGAGACCTTCGCCTCAAATAATAGGCGCAAGCGAGCACTCCACAGCCTTGCCGAAGTCTGCCATGTGGCAGCAATAAATCCATGGAGCGACACGGCTATCACCTTCAATGCCAGTGACGAACCTAAATTCCGAACAGCCCGAACACCAGCCGCTTTGGTCCTCAATCCAATTGTGGACGACTTTCGGCTCACTAAGGTGCTCATGGACGGCGGCAACGGATTAAACCTCATTTATGAGGAAACTCTCCAAAAAATGGAAATAGACAGCAACCATATTGAGCAAAGCAGTACGACCTTCCGATGAATCATCCCTAGTCGGGAGGCACGTTGCGCCGGGAAAATCACACTTGATGTGGTATTCGGCACTCCGGAGAATTACAGGTCCGAAGAAATTACATTCCATGTGGCCCCGTTTAGTAGCGGATACCACGCCCTTCTATGGCGGGAGGCATTCACGATTTTTCAAGCCATACCCCATTACGGGTACATGAAGCTCAAAATGCCCGGACCCAATGGAATCATCTCTCTTGTTAGTGATCCGGACATAGAACTCCGCGCCGAAGACAAAACAACCGCATTAGCCCTCGAGGCATTATCCGAAGCCCTCGTGGTGGAGGAGTTAACCGTGCTGCGCTCCACGGTGGACAGGGACGACGTGATACTAGACAAAAGATCCAAGTCCACCTCCTTTAAACCAGCAGACGAAATAGTTAAATTCCAAGTCCATCCAATGGACCCCACAAAAACAACATCCATTGGGGCACAGTTATACCCCGCTGTAGACGCCGCACTATGGGAGTTTCTGCGCGAGAATTGGGATATATTCGCCTGGCATCCTTCAGACATGCCAGGAATCCCATGCAGATTGGCCGAGCATAGCCTTACTATTCTAAAAGGATTCAAGCCGGTCAAGCAGACTCTTCGGCGTTTCTCTGAACCTAAGCGACAAGCCATGGGAGAGGAGCTGGCCAAGCTACCGGAGGCCGGATTTATTAAAGAAATAAAACGTCCGGACTGGCTAGCAAACCTGGTGATGGTACCAAAGAAGGACAAATCCTGGCGCCAATGTGTCGACTTCAAAGACCTTAATAAGGCTTGCCCAAAGGATCCCTTCCCACTCCCTCGCATCGATCAAATCATCGACACTACCGCAGGACACGAATCATTGTGCTTCCTCGACGCATACTCCAGTTACCACCAGATTAAGATGGCAGAGTCTGATCAAGCTGCAACGACATTTATCACGCAATACGGCCCCTTCTGTTTTAACACAGTGCCCTTCGGGCTCAAAAACACCGGCGCAACATATCAGCGCATGATCCAGACATGTCTGGAAAAGCAGATCGGTAAGACTGTGGTGGCATATGTAGACGATGTGGTCATTAAAACCAGACACATCGACTCTTTAATAGACGACTTGAGGCTCACGTTCACCAATCTCCGAACATACGACATTAAGGTCAATCCGGAAAAATGCATTTTCGGCGTTCCCGCCGGAAAGCTCCTGGGCTTCATCGTCTCCAGTAGAGGAATTGAAGCAAATCTAGCTAAAATCCGAGCCCTGTCGCAGTTGGCTATCCCAACTGACCTCAAGCAAATCCAGAAATTAACTGGATGTGTAGCGGCTTTAAGCCGCTTCATCTCTCGATTAGGAGAAAAGGAACTTCCCCTCTATCGCCTTCTTCGGTGTACCGAACACTTCGAGTGGACGGACGCAGCCACGGCCGGCCTGGAAGAAATAAAAGGCATCCTGGCCACCAACCCAATCTTGGCCGCGCCAAATGTTGGCAAACCAATGCTATTATATATAGCGGCAACTCACCAAGTTGTAAGCACAGTGATCATTGTCGAACGAGAGATGGACGGACATAAACTCCCACTTCAAAAGCCGCTATATTATGTATCCACCGTCCTCACTCCATGCAAATCACGGTACCCACATTATCAAAAGATAGCATACGCGGTATTCATGGCCTCCCAGAAATTACGACACTACTTTCAAGAGTGTTCAATCACGGTGGCCTCCGAAGTACCACTCAATGACATAATAAACAACCGCGATGCCATGGGCCGGATTGCCAAATGGGCCATCGAGCTCCTCCCGTTCGACATAACATACAAACCACGACAAGCCATTAAGTCACAAGTATTGGCCGATTTCGTCGCCGAATGGACGGAAGCCGAACTCCCTAAAGAGTACGACACATACTCCAATTGGATCATGCACTTTGACGGCTCTAAAATGCTGGCTGGTCTGGGGGCTGGCGTCATCCTGACGTCCCCCACCGGAGATATAGTGCAATACGTACTCCAAATATTATACACAGACTCCAATAATGCAGCCGAATACGAGGCCCTATTACACGGTCTCCGGATGGCAGTCTCCATGGGCATCCAACGCCTAGAGGTGCATGGGGACTCGAACCTCACAATATCCCAAATAAATGGAGACCTCGATGCCAAGGATCCGAAAATGGCGGCATATCGCAACGCCGTTCTCAAAATGTCAGCTCGGTTCGAGGGGCTTGAATTCCACCATGTGGCTCGGGAAAACAACCAGGCGGCGGACATCCTCGCCCGTATCGGTGCTAAACACGACCCTGTCCCACCGAACATCTTCCTGGAAAGACTGTTTAAACCATCTATGGTATGGGAAGGGGACACCGGCAAAAATAGTCCGGACCCGACCACATCCCCAGATACCGAACACTTTGACACAATAGGAGGCTCTGCCACCGAAATAACACCTTCAGCCCATGTGATAATGGCCGTCATCGCTCCATGGACAGAACCATTCCTGGCCTACCTAACTAGGCAGGAACTACCCGAGGACCAAAATGAGGCACGTCGCATAGTGCGGCAATCTAAAGCCTACAAGGTCCACGAAGGAGAGCTTTATAAGAAAAGCACAACTGGAGTCCTTCAAAGGTGCATCTCCGAAGAGGAAGGGCAGAAGCTTTTGGCAGAAATCCATGCCAGACTCGGCGGCCACCATGCCATAGCCTGGGCCCTTGTAAGCAAGGCTTTCCGTACAGGTTTTTATTGGCTGATGGCCTAAGCAGATGCACAACATCTGGTACAACATTGTGTCGGTTGCCAGCTTTTTGCAAACCGAAGCCACATACCACCTACCGCCCTCCAGACAATCCCCATTACTTGGCCCTTTGCGGTCTGGGGGCTTGATATGGTCGGACCCCTTAAAGGGGGAACCCATAAGAAAAAAATACTTACTGGTCATGGTGGATAAATTCACCAAATGGATAGAAGCCAAACCTGTCAAAACAGCTGAATCCGGACCGGTGATAGACTTCATATCCGGGATTGTACACCGTTATGGCGTCCCCCACAGCATCATCGCTGACAATGGCACGAACTTTACATCCAACGAGGTGAAACTTTGGTGCAGCAACATGGGCATCAAGCTCGATTATGCTTCTGTCTATCATCCGCAAACTAATGGTCAAGTCGAACGAGCGAATGGTCTTATCATGAGCAGCATTAAACCCAGATTAGTCTGATCCTTCAAGGAATCAGACACTCATTGGGTAGAGGAGCTCGACTCCGTACTATGGGGGGTTGCAGACCATGCCGAATCGCACTACCAGATACACACCATTTTTTATGGTGTACGGCACTGAGGCGGTGCTGCCTTGCGACATAATTCATGACTCACCTCGAGTGCGCATGTACGAAGAAAGAGAGGCCGAGCTCGATCGACAGGACAGTTTGGATGCCCTGGAGGAGGAACGCGACATGGCAAAAGCCCGTTCCGCATTCTATCAGCAGCAGGCTCGAAGGCATCAAAGCAGAGAAGTGCGGGCCAAAACCTATAACGTTGGCAAACTAGTTCTACGCCTGCCGAAGAAGAAAAAGAAAAGGCTCAAGCCCAAATGGGAAGGTCCCTTCATTATCAACCAGGTTCTAACCGGCGGAGCGTACCGTCTGCGAGATGCATCGGATAATCGACTCGAGCCAAACCCATGGAACACAGCCAGACTCCGAAGATTCTACTCCTAGCGCTGGACTCTATGTTCGTCTCCTTACCTCCATCAATTTTGTACACATCTGTTTTTTCTCTCTTTCTTTCTCTTTTTTTCTCTTCAAGGCCCTAAAGGGCTACACTTGTGTCTTGGTTGCATAATCTTGATGCGCTAACCGCGCTCAATATACCTGGGGGCTTCTTATACAGAAGCTCAATCTAATTACCCTTCCGGGCCTTATACCCTGCACATGTGTTATTCTTCCGCATGTACCTTTTTCGCCATTATATGCATCGATATGACTTAAGTTTTGGCCAAGCTGGGTTGCCTGGCTCTTGTATTTGTGCCCTACGTTCCCGTTAATTCGGCTAGGGCATAAGGGGAGCACCTCTGTGATTGTTACTGCCGGGTCAGCCGGATGTGTACCTCAGTCTGGGTGAAGCCGAAAGCTAGCGTTCTTAAGGGAATATTAGGTTGGTGAATAAAATATGATTTTCATTTAAATTACTAAACGCCCCTAGATGTTTTTAGCCTGCATCTCGTAGTCCAGACATGCACATTAGGGCATGCGTACCCAGGGAAAGGAACCCTTAATGGAACTATTCTCCCTGGAAGATGTTTCTTACTATCCATGTAATATAACATAGCTAGTTGGGTACTTGTCTGTTCAAGCACTTATGACCCCTACGCCTGGTTTCCACGCATACCCCGGTTTTTACATAACCGAGTGGGTATTCAGATACACTCCGGACTATCGGGTCTAGAGGTCGAAGCGAAAAGGTCCGCCATGACAAATGATTTACAATCCGGCTAGGGACATTACAAATGTCACTTGAAGTACACAGTCACTAAGACTGATTAAATTCTTCTTCTATACCATCCAACAGACTGTCTAGCCTACAATCCTATTGGGAATACTTTGCAGCTAATTCTACTTGATCATACACTAAACTGACAGTGATATCTTTCCCATCGGGCCTCACAGGTCCGACTTCGGCCATGTGGTTTGGGTCCGCCTTGGTATATCGTGTCTTCACCATAGCCCAGGCTTCCCTTACACCTTGTCGGCAGGCCGATATCTTCCATAATCGGAAGCGCCGTCGCGCTCCCTTGAGCTCCTCTATGAGCTCCCCCATGCCTCCTGGCGGGGACGCGGATGGCCACAAGGCTTGAGCAATAACCTGCATCACCTGCCGAACTTGTTCGTGCAATTGTGAGAGCTCTGATAGAAGATCACCCGAAGACCCGGGCATCTCCTCCACGGGACGACCTGTCAGCATACCTGCAGACATAACGCTGTTAGCAGGCTTCCTCGCCGAACTCCTTTAAAAAGTTCGTTCAAGCACTTGCTAAAAATGCCGTGCCGAAGCCGTTTATTCTCCTTCACGGAGTCCGCAAGCTGGGCTCGGACATCCTTCAGTTCCACGCTCAGCCGGATATTGGCGTCTTCGAGATCATTTTTCTCCTGCTTGACTCGTGTCAGCCCGCGCTCGCCAGCATTTCGCTGTCGATCATCACGTGCCGTATCCGCCTCCACGGCCTCCGGATTCACTCCTGGGCCACTTGCAACATCTATTCTTAGGTGTGCATACATGCCGCATACGATCTGGTACCCATATTCTTTGCAATAGACAAAAGAGTTACTAGGGGGCCTCTTTTTTGACTGCTTCAATGCGGCAACAACGGCTTCCAGCTGGGCCTTGCACTCGTCCAGCTCTTGAGACAATTGGGAATTCTTCTCTGTAAGAACCTGCACAAATAATGATCCTTAAATCAGTTGTGTCAACTGTTTCAAGGCTCAGGGGCTACTGATACATATGATCGTCAGATTTGCTTACTCGTATATCCCTTACATACTGGTCCGTGGCTCTGGCTAGACCATTTTGAGCAGCACGGATGTACGCTTCTCCGGAATTGAAGGCATCAAATGCCTCTGGTGAGAAACAAGCGTCACGGAGTACGGCCCGGCGACGCCTGTGATTCATGGCGCTCTCCACTTCTAAATTTGTAGCGGATAGTCTATCCGCATCCTCTGTAGGAGGAGCATCTGGCATCCGCAACATGTTGGCTTCCACCTCTATGTCCGGCCCTGGAGCCCGACTGGTGGAGGCATGATCGGCAGCCTCTCCGGATATAGTACGGCACGCGTTTTTTTACTAAAGAAACATGGACGTCATTACATTTTGAGAAAGACGACAACCACGGAGCGAGGTTTTGTGTCATACCTCTGCGCCGGCGTCTCCGTCCTGACCACCTTCCTTTTTGGCCTACCCGACTTTGGTGCCTCTTGTTGGCGAGTTGCTGTGGGTTCGGCACGGCGTCCCGAATGCCTTCCCTGTGAAACACCATATGTGTACGGTAGATGAAGTGTCTAAAAGGGGATCTGATAACCCACAAGTATAGGGGATTGCAACAGCTTTCGAGGGTAGAGTATTCAACCCAAATTTATTGATTCGACACAAGGGGAGCCAAAGAATATTCTCAAGTATTAGCAGTTGAGTTGTCAATTCAACCACACCTGGAAACTTAGTATCTGCAGCAAAGTGTTTAGTAGCAAAGTAATATGATAGTTGTGGTAGCGGCAACAAAAGTAAAGACAACAAAAGTAATGTTTTTGGTATTTTCTAGTGATTGTAATAGTAGCAGCGGGAAAGTAAATAAGCGAGAACCAGTATATGGAAAACTCGTAGGCACCGGATCAGTGATGGATAATTATGCCGGATGCGGTTCATCATGTAACAGTCATAACATAGGGTGACACAAAACTAGCTCCAATTCATCGATGTAATGTAGGCATGTATTCCGTATATAGTCATACGTGCTTATGGAAAAGAACTTGCATGACATCTTTTGTCCTACCCTCCCTTGGCAGCGGGGTCCTATTGGAAACTAAGGGATATTAAGGCCTCCTTTTAATAGATAACCGGAACAAAGCATTAGCACATAGTGAATACATGAACTCCTCAAACTATGGTCATCACCGGGAGTGGTCCCGATTATTGTCACTTCAGGGTTGCCGGATCATAACACATAGTAGGTGACTATAGACTTGCAATATAGGATCAAGAACTCACATATATTCATGAAAACATAATAGGTTCAGATCTGAAATCATGGCACTCGGGCCCTAGTGACAAGCATTAAGCATAGCAAAGTCATAGGAACATCAATCTCAGAACATAGTGGATACTAGGGATCAAACCCTAACAAAATTAACTCGATTACATGATAAATCTCATCCAACCCATCACCGTCCAGCAAGCCTACGATGGAATTACTCACACACGGCGGTGAGCATCATGAAATTGGTGATGGAGGATGGTTGATGATGACGACGACGACGAATCCCCCTGTCTGGAGCCCCGAACGGACTCCAGATCAGCCCTCCCGAGAGGTTTTAGGGTTTGGCGGTGGCTTCGTATCGTAAAACGCGATGATTTCTTCTCCTTGATTTTTTTTCTCTCTGAAAGCAAATATATAGAGTTGGAGTTGGCGTCGGAGGGCATCCAGGGGGCCCATGAGGTAGGGGGCACGCCCTAGGGGGGGCGCCCCCCACCCTCGTGAGAAGGTTGTGGGCCCCCTGGTCTTCATCTTTGGCGAGGACTTTTTATTATTTTTTCTAAGATGTTCCGTGGAGTTTCAGGTCATTCCAAGAATATTTGTTTTCTGCACATAAAACAACACCATGGCAATTCTACTGAAAACAGCGTCAGTCCGGGTTAGTTCCATTCAAATGATACAAGTTAGAGTCCAAAACAAGGGCAAAAGTGTTTGGAAAAGTAGATACGACGGAGACGTATCAACTCCCCAAGCTTAAACCCTTGCTTGTTCTCAAGCAATTCAGTTGACAAACTGAAAGAAAGAAAAACTTTTACAAACTCTGTTTGCTCTTGTTGTTGTAACTATGTTAAGCCAGCATTCAAGTTTTCAGCATAGATCATAACTAACCACATTTGCAATAATTCTCAGGTCTCACAATTACTCATATCAATAGCATAATCAACTAGCAAGCCATAATAATAAATCTCGGATGACAACACTTTCTCAAAACAATCATAATATGATATAACAAGATGGTAGCTCGCTAGCCCTTTCTGAGACCGCAAAACATAAATGCAGAGCACCTTTAAAGATCAAGGACTGATTAGACATTGTAATTCATGGTAAAAGAGATCCAATCATAGTCACATCCAATATAAATTAACAGTGATGAATGCAAATGACGGCTGTGCTCTCCAGCTAGTGCTTTTTAATAAGAGGGTGATGACTCAACATAAAAGTAAATGGATAGGCCCTTCGCAGAGGGAAGCAGGGATTTTTAGAGGTGCCAGAGCTCGGTTTTGAAATAGAGATAAATTGTATTTTGAGCGGTATACTTTCATTGTCAACGTAACAACTAAGAGATGGCGATATCTTCCATGCTAAACACATTATAGGTGGTTCCCAAACAGAATGGTAAAGTTTATACTCCCCCTCCACCAACAAGCATCAATCCATGGCTTGCTCGAAACAACGAGTGCCTCCAACATACATCAGGTCCCAGGGGGAGTTTTGTTTGCAATTAATTTTGATTTAGTTTGCATAAAGCATGGGACTGGGCATCCCGGTGACCAGCCATTTTTCTCGTGAGTGAGGAGTGGAGTCCACTCCTCTTGAGAATAACCCACCTAACACGGAAGATAAGGACAACCTTGGTTGATACATGAGCTATTCGAGCATACAAAACAGAATGTTTATTTGAAGGTTTAGAGTTTGGCACATACAAATTTACTTGGAACGGCAGGTAGATACCGCATATAGGAAGGTATGGTGGACTCATCTGGAATAACTTTGGGGTTTAAGGGATTGGATGCACAAGCAGTATTCCCGCTTAGTACAGGTGAAGGCTAGCAAAAGACTGGGAAGCGACCAACTAGAGAGCGACAACAACCATGTACATGCATGAAAATTAATAAACATTGGATGCAAGCATGAGTAGGATATAATCCACCATGAACATAAATATCGTGAAGGCTATGTTGATTTGTTTCAACTACATGCGAGAACATGTGCCAAGTCAAGTCACTTAAATCATTCAAAGGAGGATACCACCCCATCATACCACATCATAACCATCTCAATAGCATGTTGGCACACAAGGTAAATCATTATAACTCATAGCTAATCAAGCATTGGCACAAGCAACTATGATATCTAATTGTCATTGCAAACATGTTTATTCATAATAAGCTGAATCAAGAACGAGGGACTCATCATATTTACAAAAACAAAAGAGGTCGAGTTCATACCAGTTTTTCTCATCTCAGTCAGTCCATCATATATCATCATAATTGCCTTTCACTTGCACGACCGAACGGTGTGAATAATAATAAGAGTGTAGGTGCATTGGACTAAGCTGGAATCTGCGAGCATTCAATAAACAGGAGAAGACAAGGCAATATGGGCTCTTGGTTAAATCAACAATAATGCATATAAGAGCCACTTCAACAATTTAATTATGGTCTTCTCCTACGGACCCCCAAAGAAAAGAAAAGAAATAAAACTATTTGCACGGGAAAGCTCCCAACAAGCAAAAAGAAGAATGGGAAATATTTTTGGGTTTTCTTTTTAATTATTACTACTACAGCAGAAGATTAAACTACTACTAATTTTATTTTGGTTTTTCTTAAGGTTTAACAAACACACAAGAAGAAAGTAGGAAAAAGAAAATAAACTAGCATGGATATTACAGTGAAAGAGTATGAGCACTGACATCTAGCAATGAGTGTGTGTGTGAACATAAATGTAATGTCGATGAGAAATACGTACTCCCCCAAGCTTAGGCTTTTGGCCTAAGTTGGTCTATGGCCACGGCTGGCCTGGCGGATATCCATAATAATAGTTGTTGGGGTTGTACTGTGATGAAGAAGAATAGTTGGGATCATACTTTGATGAAGAAGAAGACTCCGACTGCCACTGGCTGACAGTCATCTCTAGATCCCAAGAATAAACAGATTGTCATGGAGGCTCATCTTGTGGTTCCTGTTCCGGGGCTGGTGCAGGATTCTTGTAAGCTTGGACGGCAGCCCACGTAATGAGGTCGGGTCCAAGGAGCAATCTCCCCAAGCAGTTTTGCGAGAGGTGCTTTGAGCAAGGAGATCGAAAATCACAGCAAAAGTGGCTGGAACTCGTGCTTGAGTTGGTTTTTCGGGTTTGTGTAAGACAAAGGAAGAAGATGGGTGCTGGGATAAGTGGAGGAGGGCCACTGTGGGCCCATGAGGCAGGGGGGCGCGCCCTAGAGGGGGGGGCACCCACCACCCTCGTGGCCAGGTGGCAGCTCCTCCCGCGGTAATTTTTGCACAGTAAATCCTCAAATATTCCCGAAAAAATCATATTAAATTGGCATGTCATTCTGAGGACTTTTATTTTCGGGATATTTTTATATTGCACATATAAGCCAGGAGACAGACTGAAAATACTATTTTTACTTTATTTAATATAAATAACAGAAAGTAAAAGTGGGCTACAGAAGGTTGTGCTTCTAGTTTCATCCATCTCATGCTCATCAAAAACAATCCACTAACAAGGTTGATCAAGTCTTGTTAACAAACTCATTCCGATAATCATGAAACCGGAGAAATTTCGAATAACACTAAGTTACCTCGGCGGGGATATGCACATCCCCTATAATAAGAATATCATATTTCTTCTTGACAGTAGGAAGAGGAAATTCAAAACCTCCAAATATAATCGATGGAATTTTTCCAATGGAGTTGATACTATGAACTTGAGGTTGTTTCCTCGGAAAGTGTACCGTATGCTCATTACCATTAACATGAAAAGTGACATTGCCTTTAGTGCAATCAATAACAGCCCCTGCAATATTAAGAAAAGGTCTTCCAAGAATAATAGACATACTATCATCCTCGGGAATATCAAGTATAACAAAGTCCGTTAAAATAGTAACGTTTGCAACCACAACAGGCACATCCTCACAAATACCGACAGTTATAGCAGTTGATTTATCAGCCATTTGCAAAGATATTTCAGTAGGTGTCAGCTTATTCAAGTCAAGTCTACGATATAAAGAGAGAGGCATAACACTAACACCTGCTCCAAGATCACATAAAGCAGTTTTAATATAATTTCTTTTAATGGAGCAAGGTATAGTAGGTACTCCGGGGTCTCCAAGTTTATTTGGTATTCCACACTTAAAATTATAATTAGCAAGCATGGTGGAAATCTCAACTTCCAGTATCTTTCTTTTATTAGTAATGATATCCTTCATATATTTAGCATAAGGATGTGTTTTGAGCACATCAGTTAATCTCATACGCAAAAAGATAGGCCTAATCATTTCAGCAAAGCACTCAAAATCCTCATCATCCTTTTCTTGGATGGTTTCGGAGGAAAAGGCATGGGTTTCTGAACCCAAGGTTCCCTTTCTTTACCATGTTTCCTAGCAACAAAGTCTCTTTTATCATAACGTTGATTCTTTGATTGTGGGTTATCAAGATCAACATCAGGTTCAATTTCTACATCATTATCATTACTAGGTTGAGCATCCTCATGAACATCATATTTAATATTTTCACTAGGTTCATGTTCATTACCAGATTGTGTTTCAGCATCAGACATAGAAATATCATTTGGATTATCAGGTGTTTCAGCAATAGGTTCACTAGAAGTATGCACAGTTCTATCATTTTTCTTCTTCTTCTTCTTTTTAGAAGAACTAGGAACATCAATATTATTTCTTTAAGAATCTTTCTTGGTTCTCTTAGGGTGGCCTTCAGGATACAAAGGTTTCTGAGTCATTCTACCAGTTCTAGTAGCAACTCTAACAGCATAATCATTTTTCTTACTATTCATTTCATCAAGCACTTCTTTTTGAGCCTTAAGTACTTGTTCTACTTGAGTGGTAACCATAGAAGCATGTTTGCTAACAAGTTTAAGTTCATCTTTAATATTAGCCATATAATCACCCAAGCGTCTAATCATATAAGCATTTTCTTTTAATTGTCTACCAAAATAAGCATTGAAGTTGTCTTGCTTAAACATAAAGTTATCAAACTCATCCAAGCACTGACTAGCAATTTTAGTAGGAGGGACTTCAGCTTTATCATATCTATAGAGAGAATTTACCTTTACTGCCTGTGTCGGGATATCGGGATCAGGAGGTTCTTCAGTAAATAAAGAATTGAGATCATATGTTTCTTCAACATGCGGTGTATTAAGACCATGTATTTCTTCAATAGGAGGTAAATTCTTAACGTCTTCAGCTTTAATACCTTTTTCTTTCATAGATTTCTTTGCCTCTTGCATATCTTCGGGACTGAGGAATAGAACACCTCTCTTCTTCGGAGTTGGTTTAGGAATAGGTTCAGTAATTGGAGCAGGAGTTGGCTCAGGAGCTGGCTCAGGAGCTGCCCAATTATTTTCATTTGTCAACATATTATTCAATAGGATTTCAGCTTCATCTGGTGTTCTTTCCCTAAAAAGAGAACCAGCACAACTATCCAGGTAATCTCTGGAAGCATCAATTAGTCCATTATAAAAGATATCAAGTACTTCAGGTTTCTTAAGAGGATGATCAGGCAAAGCATTAAGTAACTTGAGAAGCCTCCCCCAAGCTTGTGGGAGACTCTCTTCTTTAATTTGCACGAAGTTGTATATTTCCCTGAAAGTAGCTTGTTTCTTATGAGCAGGGAAATATTTAGCAGAGAAGTAATAAATCTTATCCTGGGGAATACGCACACAACCAGGATCAAGAAAATTAAACCATATCTTAGCATCACCCTTTAATGAGAACGGAAATATTTTGTGTATATAAAAGTAACACGATCTCTCATCATTAGTAAACAGGGCAGCTATATCATTTAACTTAGTAAGATGTGCCACAACAGTTTCAGATTCATAGCCATAAAACGGATCAGATTCAACCAAAGTAATTATATCAGGATCAACAGAGAATTCATAATCCTTATCAGGAACACAAATAGGTGAAGTAGCAAAAGTAGGGTCGGGTTTCATTTTATCTCTAAGTGATTCTTTGTTCCATTTAACTAATAACCTCTTAAGCTCATATCTATCCCTGCAAGCTAAAATAGCGGCAGAAGATTCCATATCAAAAAGATAACCCTCAGGAATAATAGGCATATTTTCATCATCACTATCATCATCGTATTCAGATTCAATAATTTCTTTTTCTCTAGCCCTAGCAATTTGTTCATCAAGAAATTCACCAAGGGGCACAGTAGTATCAGGCATAGAAGCAGTTTCATCATAAGTATCATGCATAGCAGAAGTGGCATCATCAATAACATGCGACATATCAGAACAAATAGCAGAAGCAGGTGTAGGTGTCGCTAACTTACTCATAACAGAAGGTGAATCAAGTGTAGAGCTAGATGGCAGTTCCTTACCTCCCCTCGTAGTTGAGGGATAGATCTTGGCTTTTGGATCTCTCAAGTTCTTCAAAGTGTCCAGCAGATATAAATCCCAAGTGACTCAAAGAATAGAGCTATGCTCCTTGGCAACAGCGCCAAAAATTAGTCTTGATAACCCACAAGTATAGGGGATCGCAACCGCTTTCGAGGGTAGAGTATTCAACCCAAATTTATTGATTCGACACAAGGGGAGCCAAAGAATATTCTCAAGTATTACCAGCTGAGTTGTCAATTCAACCACACCTGGAAACTTAGTATCTGCAGCAAAGTGTTTAGTAGCAAAGTAATACGATAGTTGTGGTAGCGGCAACAAAAGTAATGTTTTTGGTATTTTGTAGTGATTGTAACAGTAGCAGCGGGAAAGTAAATAAGCGAGAACCAGTATATGGAAAACTCGTAGGCACCGGATCAGTGATGGATAATTATGCCGGATGCGGTTCATCATGTAACAGTCATAACATAGGGTGACACAGAACTAGCTCCAATTCATCAATGTAATGTAGGCATGTATTCCATATATAGTCATACGTGCTTATGGAAAAGAACTTGAATGACATCTTTTGTCCTACCCTCCCATGGCTGCGGGGTCCTATTGGAAACTAAGGGATATTAAGGCCTCCTTTTAATAGAGAACTGGAACAAAGCATTAGCACATAGTGAATACATGAACTCCTCAAACTATGGTCATCACCGGGAGTGGTCCCGATTATTGTCACTTCGGGGTTGCTGGATCATAACACATAGTAGGTGACTATAGACTTGCAAGATAGGATCAAGAACTCACATATATTCATGAAAACATAATAGGTTCATATCTGAAATCATGGCACTCGGGCCCTAGTGACAAGTATTAAGCATAGCAAAGTCATAGCAACATCAATCTCAGAACATAGTGGATACTAGGGATCAAACCCTAACAAAACTAACTCGATTACATGATAAATCTCATCCAACCCATCACCGTCCAGCAAGCCTACGATGGAATTACTCACACACGGCGGTGAGCATCATGAAATTGGTGATGGAGGATGGTTGATGATGACGACGGCGACGAATCCCCCTGTCCGGAGCCCCGAACGGACTCCAGATCAGCCCTCCCGAGAGGTTTTAGGGCTTGGCGGTGGCTCCGTATCGTAAAACACGATGATTTCTTCTCCCTGATTTTTTCTCTCCGAAAGCAAATATATAGAGTTGGAGTTGGCGTCGGAGGGCATCCAGGGGGCCCACGAGGTAGGGCTCGCGCCCTAGGGGGGGCGCCCCCACCCTCGTGAGAAGGGTGTGGGCCCCCTGGTCTTCATCTTTAGCGAGGATTTTTTATTATTTTTTCTAAGATGTTCAGTGGAGTTTTAGGTCATTCCGAGAATATTTGTTTTCTGCACATAAAACAACACCATGGCAATTCTGCTGAAAACAGCGTCAGTCCGGGTTAGTTCCATTCAAATCATACAAGTTAGAGTCCAAAACAAGGGCAAAAGTGTTTGGAAAAGTAGATACGACGAAGACATATCAGGATCCTATTTTTGGAGCTGGGATTTTGGTTTTTCTTACGTGTGATGCAGGGAGCATTCTGGGATAGTCGGCCGTTATGGCCACCATGGCGTCATCACGGCTCAATTGATAGAATTGCCTGTCTATCAACTCCACGAATATGTCCGGATCCTCTTCGAGTCTGGGACCGAGGGCCCGGCCAGGGTCCTCTGGTTGTGGAGATGGGCTGTTGACCTCCCTTACAGCTTTTCGCAGTTCCTGCCATAAATGGCAAGGTGAGTACCTACGACGAAGAATGCGGGAAGAATGGGAGTAAAGAGGTACAACTCACCCAGCTTGGAGGGTTGTACATGGAGAATCCATCCCGTGGCTTGATACAGATGAACTCCTCTTCCTCTCCCTTGAACAACCCGGACATAATTTTTGCTAAAGCAGCAGCGGAGTCCGGTCCCTTACGCCCGCAGCGGGTGGCATCATCTTCCCCGTTAAAACACCACATGGGGTGCCATCGATATTGAAGTGGCTGCACTCCCCGCATTCAGCACATTGACATAACCTCGACTATTGTCAATCCTGATGCAGCCAGCGCTTTAATCCGGTTCATCAGGTAAAGGACTTCTCCGTTGTCTTCCTCTTGGGGGCTCCGTGGGCGCCAGCTTCGGCGTTTCTTCAGAGGAGCATTGTTGAACTCAGGAAGACCCCGCCAAACAGGGTCTGGAAGGGGAACGTCCTCCATATAAAACCACTCTGACGACCAGTCTTCGGACGTCTTCTTCGGAGTGCCGGATAGGTATCTGGTCTCGGCGATGCGCCATATTTCGGCTCTGCCCACCTGATAAAGTGACCCGTTCTGTGTGCAGGGCACAAGGCAAAATAACCTCTTCCACAGCTCGAAATGAGCCTCGCAGCCCTGAAACAGCTCACAAAGGGCAACATAACCGGCGATGTGTAGTATGGAAGCCAGGGTGAAATTATGCAGTTGGAGGCCGTAGAACTCCAGGAGCCCGCGGAGGAATGGATGGATTGGAAATCCGAGTCCCCTTAGTAAGTAAGGGACGAGGCATACCCGCTCCCCCTTAGAGGGGCTGGGGAAGCTCTCCGCTTGCTCCCTGCCATTATAAGGGGCGAGCCCGGCTCGGACGGGGACCATATACGCTGGAGGGAGAAATCCCTGAGTCTGCAGCTCTGCTAATCGACTGTGCAGGATGGAACACCACTCCCAATCACCGGGCTTGGAGCTACGGGGGCGGGAGGAGGAGCTGCGGTGGTCGGCCATGTTGGAATGTATTTTTTCTGAGCGTGCTCCGATAGATTCTTGCCGTGGGACGATGGTATGGATTGGATCTAAGAATCCCCGTCCCTTTAATTGACCATTTATTTACCTGGCTAGGGGGGCGAATGTAAAAACGCCCTGGCTCCTCGCATTCACTCGACGCGTGGAAGATGTCCCTTATTGGGCACAGAAGCCAAGAAGTCCAACATTTATGGGAGTCGAACACTACTTTACAGATATTCAAGATTTGGAGAAGAACCCTCCTTGCAATGCCGA
Organism: Triticum urartu; assembly: GCF_056163025.1. Taxonomy (NCBI): domain Eukaryota; kingdom Viridiplantae; phylum Streptophyta; class Magnoliopsida; order Poales; family Poaceae; genus Triticum; species Triticum urartu. Next base: position 597,143,673 of record NC_141874.1, read on the forward strand.
AAACAATAATGCGCACCAGACTCATCATCATTGAAGCCTGGTTCAGGGGCTACTGAGGGAGTCCTGGATTAGGGGGTCTCCGGACAGCCAGACTGTATCCTTTGGCCGGACTGTCGGACTATGAAGATACAAGATTGAAGACTTCGTCTCGTGTCCGGATGGGACTCTACTTGGCGTGGAAGGCAAGCTAGGAAATACGGATATGTATATCTCCTCCTTTGTAACGGACCTTGTGTAACCTTAGCCCCCTCCGGTGTCTATATAAACCGGAGGGTTTTAGTCCTTAGGTGAAAGTGCGTTATATCGACTAGAGGGGGGGTGAATAGGCGATTTTTATGAAATTCTTCACTGAGGAATTTGCGAGTGAGGAAATTCCTTAGCGAAGAACTACTAGCAGCGGAATAAGTACTCAAAAGTAAACATAACAGAATACAAGCATAGTCATCATGATGAAATGAAGACAGGCACAGAGTTCAGGAAACATAATCACAGGATAACACAGGATGAAGACAAACAGACTAAAGAAATTAAACTGAGGAAATTGAGAAAGTCATCAGTCAAAGTCTTCAAACACAGGTATGAACAAACACACAACACAGTTATGAGGAAATGAAAGAGTTGAGGAAATAGAACCAGTAAGCTTGGTGAAGACAATGACTTGGTAGACCAGTTCCAACTGCTGTCTCATTTGTACGTCTGGTTGGAGCGGCTGAGTATTTAAACTCGAGGACACACAGTCCCGGACACCCAGTCCTGAACACGCAGCTCAGGACACCCAGTCCTCACCGTATTCTCCTTGAACTAAGGTCACAGAGACCTCGTCCAATCACTTGTGGTAAGTCTTCAGGCGACTTCCAAACCTTCACAAACTTGGTCACTCGGCGATCCACAATTCCTCTTGGATGCTCTAGACCATGACGCCTAACCGTCTGGAAGAAGCACAGTCTTCAAAGGTAACAAGCGTCGGATCCACTCAGGATCAATCTCTTCATTGATGCTCAATCACCTAGGGTTTGTAGGTGTTTGGGTTTTGGGTTTTTGGTTTTTCCTCACTTGATGATTTTCGCTCAAAGTCCTCAGAGGATGGGTTGCTCTCAAATGACAAGTGTCAGTTTCTCTTGGAGCAGCCAACCAGCTAGCGGTTGTAGGGGGTGGCTATTTATAGCCTAGGGAGCAGCCCGACATGATAAGACATAAATGCCCTTCAATGATATGACCGTTAGGTGGATAGATATTTTGGGACAGCTGGCGCATAGCACAGCAACGGTCGGAATTTTGAGTAGCAAAATCCTCAGGGCTATCATGTTCCTCACTGTGTAGGCAATCCGCACTGGCGAATTCCTAACTCCTCAGTCAGGACAAATTCCTCAGAGACCAGAAGAACTTCGTCTCTGTCACTGAAGAAATTGACTGAACTATATGATATTTCCAATGGCTTCACTCGAAGGGATTTGTAGGTGTAGGATTTTGAGTTGAGCATCACATGGAAATTTTTCCTTAGTATTTCCTCGACCCCCTTTAACAGTACGGTGTTTCCTATGACTCAATAAAGAGAAAAACAAAACTATGAAAACGAAAGTCTTCAAGCTTCATATTCCTCGCATGAATATCAAGTCTTCACGGACACACCAATTTCTTCACTTTTAAAATTTTCATGAAAGTCTTCAGAAATACTAAAATCTTCAGTCGAAGATATTCATTTTTCGGGGTCGACTTTTCCTGTAAATATCAAACTCCTCATAGACTTATAGACTTGTGTACACTCACAAACGCATTAGTCCCTTAACCTATAAGTCTTCAATACACCAAAATCACTAAGGGGCACTAGATGCACTTACAATCTCCCCCTTTTTGGTGATTGATGACAATATAGGTTAAGTTTTCAACGGGGATAAACATATGAAGTGTAAATACTGATATTGAGGAATTTGATTGCAAGATATAGAAGAACTCCCCCTGAAGATGTGCATAGTGAGGAATTTGCTTTTGAAGCAATGCACACTTGAAATGTTGAATCATGGAGATCTCCCCCTATATCTTGTAATTGATACACGCATTTAACATATAATATGAAGAATTTGAAATGCATGATGAAATATGGTGCCTGATGAAATTCAACATGCATGCAATAATATTAACGAGGAATAAGCATGCAGAATAGTGTATCAAAAGTATCAGAGCATAGTGCATCAAAAGTATCAGAGCACCACCGGGTTTAAGATTACAACTTGATCCAATAAAGTTTCAGAAGAATGAGAGTTGTAACTTAGCAAATAAAAAACGCCCATATAGTAGACCTGCTTGAAGACTAACTCATATTTCTCCCCCTTTGTCATCGAATGACCAAAAGGATCGAAAATGAGGACTAACGCCCCTGAAGATAATCATGTTGATGAAGGAGCGCCAGCGTTGTTGGGGTCATTTGTTGATGTAGGGCTTGCCGTAGTGTCATCCAAATCTTCATGTTCATCAGTGTCGCGCGATGAAGAAACTGAGCTGGCCACCAGAGAAGGAACCTGGACCTTCTTGAATTTCTTCGGTGGAGGTGCAGACCAGTCAAAATCTTCTTTGAGACCCATGTTCTTCAGATCTTCTTCACCATACAGATGTGACAGGATTGCCCAGGTGCGACCGAAGACTTGATGGAGGTAGTAGTGGTTTTTCTTCACTGCATTGTGTGTGGCAGTCATGTTGTGAAGTAGTGAGCCAAACTGATGCTTAACCCATTTGTGATTTCGATCCACCTTCTGGTGAAGATTAAGCAGAAGTTTGTGGGCAGTCATCACGCACGGAGCAGTGGCTTGAGGAGTGGACTTAGGTGCATTGCGAGAGTCATGTGTGGCAGAGTCATCATTGGTGGAATAAAATGCAGCTTTGCGAAACTGACCATCCAATGGACGAATGTCTTCATCTATTATAGCTGGTGCCTTGCCCTTTCCATCAACTGAGGAATATGTCTGCTTGAGGACTTCAATTGGGGGCAAGTAGCTGAGGTGATTCTGGAAATCAGCTTTGTAGTTGAGTGAAGACCTTGTCCTGAGGAATCTCATAATCCAAGGTGCATAAGGCTTCAGCTCAAACGGAGACAGTGCAACATTGGCCATAGTCCTCATGAAGAAATCGTGATAATTGACAGGAATGCCATGAACGATGTTGAATACCAGATTCTTCATGATGCCAACAATTTCCTCATCAGATGAGTCATGGCCTTTGATGGGACTGATTGTCCTCGTAAGAATACGATAGACAGTTTTGGGCACATACAACAATTCCTTCACGAGGAATTTGGTTCTTGGTGCTTGACCTGGCTTCAAGGGTTTCATCAGCACCTGCATGTAATGATGTGTGAGCTCAGGTTCACTGTAGATGCAACAAGCTTCTTCCAGGGGAGGACTGAGTGGTAGAGCACGAAGCAATTCAGAGGCTGGTGCAGTGTAGTGAGTGTTTTCAGACATCCAGTCCAGCACCCATGAATTCACATCTTCAGCATCTCCGGTTATGTGTAGTGTGGCATAGAATTGAAGAATCAGTTCTTCATTCCAATCGCAGATGTCAGAGCAAAAGTTGAGCAGTCCAGCGTCGTGAAGAACACTGAGGACTGGTGTGAAGCATGGCAGAGATTCCATATCCACGTGTGGAATATGCTCATGGTAGAAGATTTTCTCCTTGTTGAACAACACTGAGGAATAGAAATTTGCTTGATTGGCAGTCCAGAAACGCCTCTTCCTAATGCGAGCAGAGTCATATGGGTTGTAATCTTTGAAGAATACGTGCTCGCCGAAGAAATCATCAGCCTTGAACTTTTGCTTGCGTGAGAAATGATCCTTTGGCTTCGGCAGAGGAGTGTCAGTGAGTTGCATCACGACCTCAGGAATCTCAATCGCAGGTTCATCAGGCTGAGGAATTTCTGGTTCCTCCTCAGTGGCAGTCTGCGTCGTTGGTTGTTTAGCAGCAGCAGTTTCTTCAGCGCTAGTGGCTGGAATTTCCTCAGGGACAGATGCAGTGGGATGAGTTTCTTCAGAGCCCATGTGAACAGTTTGTGTGGGGGACTGAGGAATTTGCTGTAGAGGGGTGAACATTGGAGAGTTTGGATGCTGACTTTCCTAAAATTCATCACTAATTACGGGTGTGGAGCAGCCAACGTCCACATCTTCATCTTCCATTTCTTCAACGCCAGCCTCTTCAGCTGTGAACTGAGGCATAGGCGAGGAGATGATAGGTGTTGAAGGGATCACATCCACTTCAATTTCTTCATCCAACGGTTCAGACGAAGCAGCAGAAGGAGTTTCTTCATCAGATCCGCTGGGGATCACATATTCTCCATCAAAAGGAACAAGGTCCTTTGATGGCCTGGTTGAGATGGGAACATCATCAATCGGATTTGCAAACGAACTTTTCATAGGCTTCATTTCTTCGGAGCTGAAGAATCTGAAGCAGCTGATGCTTTCCTTTTCTTCACTGTAGCACGCTCTGCAGCCTTGGTCTTCTTCACATCTGATGCATATGGAATTATTGGAGTTGAAGTTGGTGCAGGAGAAGCTGAGGAATCTGGTTGATTTTCTTCAGGCACAACTGATGCAGTTGCCCTGAGTTCTTCAGTTTCTTCAGGCACACCACTAGTCATCAGCCCTGGAACTCACATTATCTTCAGGAGCCTGATTGTCATCAGCGGTGCTGGCATTTTCTTCAGTAGGCTGAGCAGATGCTTCAGCCTGAGGAATTTCCTGTTGCGTTGGGGCTGCAACATTGGAAGTGAAGTTATTCGCAAGTTTCACAAAACGAACCTTGGCTCCAAGCCAATCAGAGCGACATGCGTCAAAGTCATCACTGAGTTTCTTAATCTCAGTTTGAATAGTGACAAGTTCTTCAATTGTCATAGAGACAACGTTTTTCTTCAGATAGCGCTCTTTCTTGTACTGCGCTTTCTTGATCTACCTGGCCTTCTCAGATTTCCACTTTTCTTATTGAATGAAGTGGGTGAGCATGTGACTCTGGCCAGGAGTCAGCTTGAAGTCAGGCAGGGGAGTGTTGGGGTCCTTGTGCCAATCATCAATGTAGTCGAGGATCAGCTTGGGATCCAAAAGTAGTGGCACTTCTGATCCTTTGGCTCTAGCGGCCCTAACTTGCCTGTCTCTGATGATTTCTGCAAGTTCATCATCATCAGCTTCGTCTTCATCAGACGACACTTGGAAAGAGACTTGCTTCTTTTGAGGACTTGGGCGAGGACCTCGTCCAGCAGTGGCCTTTGTCTTCAGCAGTGAGGGGCCAGCTGAGGAACTTGGTGCAGCTAAGGAACTAGCTGAGACACCTGAGGCAATGGAGATGCCTACAGTCCTTTGGCACGAGGCGAGATGCACAGGTGCTGAGGATTTGGTCGGAACAGCTGAAGGCTTTGGCGGAGGAGCTGAGGACTTGGGAGGAACAGGAGCAGCATGAGGAATTGGCCATGAGGGCTTTGATGATTCTGGCCGTGAGGGCATTGCTGAGGAACTTGGCCTGCGTGCAGGCTTCTTAGACATAGCCTTCTTTGGCTTGACAGCAGAGGCCTCAGCAGAGGCAGCATCGGCAGAGTCTTCATTGAATTTCCTCACTGCTTCTCTGGCTTGCTTAGCCAACTTGGTTTGGCACTTGGCCCATTCATCAGGATAGTCCTCACCGCGCTTGAGGCTGGTGGGATCTGCTATTTGGCTAGGTGCCAATGGAGCTCTTGGGCATGGAGAATTGAGTGCGAATTTCTTCATGTACTTAGGAGTGACATATCTGTACTCCCTCCATTCTCTTGCCCATCTCCTCTCTATCCTCTGTTTGCGCACTTTGCGCTCATTCTTGGTTTCCTCAGTAGGTGTGCAGTACCCAGCATATATGTCATCAGGGATCTCAAACGCTGTATTTACCTCAGGCCTCTTTCCTCCCTTCTGTGGCCTTTTACCATCAGCCATTTTCTTCAGTTGAGGAATTTGAACAATCGAATTCTCTGAAGAAGTATGCAACTTTTCTTTGAGGAACGCTGCAAATGAGTTAAGTTGATGAGAACCTAGTGATTCAGCAGCTGACATGTGTACCTGTGAACAGAGTATAGTTGCGAGGAATTTGGAGAGGTCATATGCGTTCTCAGAAGGTTTTTCAAAAAGAACAAGTTTGAGGAATTTGACCAGATGAGTCTTGAAGATTTTCACTAAGCGTTCTTTGTCTTAGGTTCCAGAGTTGTATAGATCGAAGATCCACACAATTGAGGAATCTTGAAGAAAAATGATGCTTAGAGAAACGAATCAAGAACATATGACTTGTGAGGTGTTCAGTGTGTGAAGATATGAAGAAAAACACTTTTGAAGATTTTGTAGATAATCATTTGAATCAACGAGGGCAGTAAAAGTAACTTCTAATTACCCTGGATGAAGAACACGACGAACTAGAGTGAGGAGATGTGAAGTTCGTCTGTGCAGATCTTCCACGCCCTAACTTGGCGGAGGAAGACGGCTACGGCGGCGGCGGAGTGAAGATTTCTGCGGTCGGTGCGAGTACATCGGCGACGAGGTCGAGGCAGTGAAGCTCTTCCTCACCGGCGGCGATGAAGTAGCGGTGGCTCTAGGGTTTGAGAAGCTCGAGCTGGAGAGAAAGGTCGAGCGGAGTAAAAGAAGTGAGGAAGGGAAGGAGGGGTATTTATAGCCACGGTGAAAAACTGCTCGCCAGAAGAAATTGGACGAACGTGCCCCTGACCCTTCTCATTCGCATGACATGTGTCACCCACGTAGTGAGAGGTGGAGATCATGTTAGATCGTGGGTGAGTGGATAAGTGTATCGTGGGATGCGGAACAGTTTGAGCGGCAAAGCCGAAAATTTAGATAAGATAGGTTTTAAAGTTCCGTTCGCAATTTCTTCAGCTGATAAGGACACAGTGAAGATTTTGAACGAGTTTCAAATAGAACGCACATGAAGAATTTGTTAACAAATTGGGTTGAGTATACCATAGAGGGGAAGGGTCCGATCACAATCACTTAGCAGAAAACCAACTTGAAGAAATAGCAATAAGTGAATGCTGTAGAGGACATATACTCATATATATATATATATATATATAGCCAATGAAGAAAAACGACGGAACCAGTGAAGACTATGCAAAGTTGAAGAATATGAATAATTTGAGGAATTTTAACTTTTGGTGGTGGCGTGACCCACCGTATAAGAATGATGATTTCAGACACCGCGTACAATTATCGTAGGGTTCTGAGAATCAAATTCTTCATTAATTTCTTCACACTAAGAGTGTCATTCTTCATTGATTGAAGAAAAACGTTTCTTCATGTGTTGCACATCTAAGTCATCAATTTTGCATAAGTGTTAGGATGAGTGTCCTTTTCAAAGAACATTCGAAGATTCTAGGATATTTAGCTCACACCGCAACTTGCTAAATCTCTTCTCATCCAAGGGCTTTGTGAAGATATCGGCTAGCTGTTCATCAGTCTTCACATGCTCAATAGAAATGTCGCCCTTCAACACATGATCACGAAGAAAATGATGACGAATCTGAATGTGCTTTGTCTTCGAGTGCTGAACTGAGTTGTGAGCAATCTTGATGGCACTCTCATTGTCACAGAGGAGAGGCACATTCTTCATGTTGACGCCGTAGTCCTTGAGAGTTTGCTTCATCCATAGTAATTGGGCACAACAAGAACCAGAGGCAATGTACTCAGCTTCAGCAGTAGATAGTAATACGCAGTTCTGTTTCTTCGAGGACCAACAGACCAAAGATCATCCGAGGAAATGACATGTATGAGATGTTGACTTGCGATCCACACGATCACCAGCATAGTCAGAGTCAGAATATACAACAAGATCAAAAACCGAGCCCTTGGGGTACCATAATCCAAGTGTTGGTGTGTGAGCTAGATATCGAAGAATATGCTTCATAGCCTTATGGTGTGATTCCTTCGGTGTAGCTTGAAATCGGGCACACATGCAAACACTAAGCATTATATCTAGCCTAGATGCACATAAGTACAATAAGGAACCTATCATGGAGCGGTATACCTTACGATCGAAGTCAGTACCATTTTCATCAGTGCACAGATGGCCATTTGTGGGCATAGGAATTTTGACGCCTTTGCAATCTTGCATGCCGAATTTCCTCACTACATCCTTGAGGTATTTCTCCCGAGATATGAATATGCCATTGTGTTGTTGACGAATTTGAAGACCTAAGAAGAATTTCAACTCTACCATCCTAGACATTTGATATTCTTCACTCATCATATAGGCAAATTCATCACTATAACGTTGGTCAGTACAGCCAAAGATAATATCATCAACATATATTTGGCACACAAACAATTCACCATCATAAGATTTAGTGAAAAGAGTAGGGTCGAGTGAACCGGGTTTGAAGCCTTTCTTCATGAGGAGTTCCTTCAAGGTATCATACCAAGCCCGTGGGGCCTGCTTGAGGCCATAGAGGGCGTTGTTGAGTCTGAAGACTTTGTCAGGATTCTTTGGATCTTCAAAACCTGGGGGTTGAGCAACATATACTTCTTCCTCAAGCTTACCATTGAGGAATGCACTTTTCACATCCATTTGATATAAAGTGATATTATGATGGTTAGCATAATCAAGTAATATGCGAATAGCCTCAAGTCTAGCAACAGGTGCAAAAGTTTCATCGAAATCAATTCCTTCAACCTGTGTGTAGCCTTGAGCTACAAGCCGTGCCTTATTCCTCACCACAAGGCCATTTTCATCTTGCTTGTTGCGGTAGATCCACTTTGTGCCGATTGTCGTGGGAATGATTCCGACAATAAGAGAGGGGTAGGATAAAGGAGCATGATCTATCGAGATGCATATGGGTGACATGGTGGTTTTAGCGAGTTCGGGCCTCTCACGGTGGAGATAACAACCCTACGTCTCGTGCTCCGGAGAGGCTTTTTTTTATCTGTCTATATATCCGGAGATTACATGGTGTATTTGAGAGAGAGAGCGGATCTCCATGCCTGAGATATGTCCTAAGACTAATGGTGAGAAAGAGCGACGGAGGTGGAAGAAGAGTCCCCTAGTCTAGCGGTGGGGGTGGCTTATATAGAGTGCGCCACCCCCTCACCTCCTATGTTACAAAGTGGGGGCATTAATGCCATAACTCAGCCTACTACTAAGATGATGCTTCGCATGCCTTGTCGACTGCTGGTCTGCGCATATCCGAGTGAGTTACCCGACCGAGTGGAATGAGTTCGTCGAGTGGAGTGACGTGCTCTGTGTGGTTGATGCCGTCCGAGTGAATTTCAAGTTGCGGTACATCTGGACGGCAATCTGGCCCAGGGGCCCAGTACAAAGTGTACGGTGCCCATGGGTAGGGTCTTTAGGTCAGACCTGTTACCCTACCCCCAATACATGTCCTCGTCATTAGCCCCCGAATCGGTCGAGGTTGAACGGGTCGAGTTGAGGTGAATTCTTAGATTAGTCGAGTGCTACGGAGGCACTTATGAACTCCCTTTAGTCATCCGGCGGTCTTATCTCCGCATGTTGCCTTGACGGATTCTGGACTGCATGGTGTCCGAGTGAAATGAGCTCAAACGGGTCCGCGGAGGAGCGTTAAACTCACCTTATAGCAAAAAAATTTTGGAGTGATTTGGAGCTGGTCCTACATCGAGTAACTGATTACTCGGAATTTCTTCACGCGTGGAACGTATCTTTTTTGTTGTTTGGCCGTCATTCGGACCGAGCGGACCATTCCGAGTGGATACCATTCCAGTGGGGGCACGCTGAGTTTGGAGCTGGTCCTGCATTGAGTAACTGATTACTCGGAATTTCTTCATGCCTGGAACGTGTCTCTTTTTTTATTGTTTGACCGTCACTCGGACCGGGCAGACCGTTCCGAGTGGATACCATTCCAGTGGGGGCACGCTGAGTGCACCCACTAGGTGTAGTCCCCGAGACTGTCGTCGACTGCGGGTAGTCGGTGGGAGTCTTAGAGCCTATCTTTTTTGTTGTTGTTCATCACTCGGACTGGTCAGGCCGTACCGAGTGGAGATTACTCCAGTGGGGGTACGCTGAGTGCACCCACTGGGTGTAGTTCCCAAGACCGCCGTCGACTTCGGGCAGTCGGCGGGGGTTTGAGAGAACTAAAAATCTTCTTAGCTGGTACTGATCGAACTTGTTCTTCTCTGACTCTGAGGTCAAGTAATTCTGGAGCTTGTTTTGCATCGAGCAAAATGTTTCTTCATGAGTTCTCTTCCAGTGGGGCCACGCTGAGTGCACCCACTGTGCGTAGTCCCCGAGCCTCTGTCAGACTAGATGAGTCGGGTAGAGGGTTCAAGTCTCCTGGTAAACCTCCATGCGTCGACATGGTAAATATCTTTTAGTCTGAAATTGAGTCAATCATATGCATCTTCAGGCGCTTGACATGGAAAGTAAGCTCAGCCTGGAGCTGAGTCAGTCGAACTGATCTTCGTGCACTCGGCATGGAATAAATTCAGCCTGGAACTCGGTCAAGCAGCTGAATATTTGTGCTCTCGGCACGGTGAATGAATTCGGCTTTGAAATTGCTGACTGTAGAAAAAAGCTGGGCACTCCAGGGAGTAATCGTTCCAGTAATACTTCTTATAACCATTAGATTTTGTGTGAAAGGGGTGTTTGTCCGAGTAGACGTGCTTCCCAACTGATCAGGGTATGTTGACTGCAAGGAAAAACTCGGTGGCACTCGTATTTCTCCCGAAGGAGATAGACTAGTGGTCTGACGTGGACGTTCCATGAAACCCGAGTGGCGAGGCTAGTGTGTGGGCTGACTATCCTGAGAGACGCCACTCATTATCCCGGGGGAACACTAGCACATGCCATCTCTGAGTCCAAGTTTGTGAAACTGAGGCCTTGGAGCCTAGGATAAGGGCCAAGTGTATCCGTAGAGGACCACCATTTTCACCCTTTTGCAGTCCTTAAGATGACTTCAAGAAATGATTTGGGAGATCATCCGAGTGGACAGTACTACCCTTATAGATGTTCGGCAGAACGAGCATGTATGGTCAGAAAGATATTCCTGATGTGGTCAATGGGTTGATCGAATGGGTGTAACCCCTGAGGGCAGCATGGACAACGGCTATGCGTAGCCCCCGAGTGATGCTCGAAAGAGGTAAGCTTGCTCCAGAGTGTGATATGAGGTTTGATCATATGAGTAACTTAGTCGTTCCCGTGCTGGGGGTGTAGAGGTAAAGACATGCCCAACTGATGGTGATGCGCGAGGTGGCTAAGGGGCGATGATGTGTACAACCGAGTGACGACGCGCGGGGCGGTCGAGTGGTGAAGACATGCACAACCGAGTGGCGACGCGCGGAGTGGCCCAGTCATGATGTGCGAGGTGGTCGAATGATGAAGACATGCACAACTGAGTGGCAACGCGCGGGGCAGCCGAGTGGTGAAGATATGCACAACTGAGTGGCGACACGCGGGGCGGCCGAGTGAGGACGCGCGAGGTGTCCGAGTGAAGGACTACGTGTCCAGCCAAGTGGTGATGCGCGGGGCGGCCGTGTGGTGAAGGCATGCACAATCGAGAGGCGACGCGCGGAGCGGCCAAGTGGTGAAGACGTGCACAACCGAGTGGCGACGTGCGGGACGGCCGAGCAAAGATACGTGAGGTGGCTGAGTAAAGGACTACGTGTCCAGCCGAGCGGATGAAATTGTCTTCGAAGGAGTTAGCCAGATGCTTTCGAAGTTAATGTAGCAACGGGATTGATGTAGTGTGGTTGCGACGCAACAAGACCGGCGTGACAACTGAGTCTGAGTAGGAATGAAGATGGCGCGCACAGCGTCTGGGTGATTATAAAGCTTGTCAAAGTGGCGGATCGAATGCACTTGTTGAAGTGAAGGATCTGACTGGTGATGAAGTACTCGACTACTCAGGAGAGTATCATTCCAAATGAGATGCAGCCCCCGAGTGTGGCATAGCCCCCGAGCGTACTACAGGCTTCGACAACGGACATGTCGAAATGCGAGAAATATAGTGTTGAATGGATAATTTGTAATTTATCGAGTCGGACTCGGGTAAAGATGAGGAGAAGCTTCCGAGTGATGCTCGAAAGAGGCAAACTCGCAAAGGAGTGAAGTGTGAAGTTTAATTGTAAAAGGGACTTATCTGTCTCATGCCTGGCGGGGTCTATATCATTGATACGATGAAGAGGATTCCACAGAGGGGTTGGCTGGATGTGTTTGAAGTCAACAGAGTGACAAGGCCGGTGTTGTGGTGCGCTAGGACCGGTACGGTGACTGAGTCCGAGCAGCGATGAAGTTGGCGCATAGGGACGTCGAGTGATCGCGTAACTTGTGTAAAAATGGCACAAGCCAATGAGATAATTTCTCGAGGAAATTTGATGTGTGCTGAAATGATTTGTGTGAATAACACCCATAGACACCCGCTGGGAGTGAAAGGGGCTTGCTGGTTAACCAGCAAGAGTCTGAAAGAGCGAAGGATCCGTTCGAATTTGTCGAAGCGACAGATCCGACTAAACTCATTGGAATACTGGCTCAAAATAAAATGGAAGTGTAGCGTTCCAACTGAGTTGCAGCCCCGGAGGACCGATGCAAACTCGAAATGAAGAATGACACATGGTGTTCGTGAATGATGTATGCGAAAAAATGGAAGCTGGACTCATGAGTCACATAACCAGTACTAAGCAAGTATGTGAAAATAAGCAGCCGAGCGTTGAGGTACACTCGGTGGCGTGGCCTCCGAGTGAACGTGATGTGTGAATTACGAGACACTCGGGAAGACGGAAATAACATGATGTAAAATGACTTAGCTGTCTGAAGGAGCGCGAGTGACCGAGTGGTGACGAGGCGATGGTGACAGTCGACCTTCGTCTTGGTGTCCTTGCGGAGAGGGATGGAGCGCACATTATACTTGTGATGCAGCTCCTTGAGTTAGAGGTTTGCTCTTGTCTCAGTCGGATTTTGGCTACTTAGGCGAGTCCTTGGACTGCAGCTAAGCCTCCGAGTGGGAGGCTTGCTCTCCACTCGGTAGGATTTCAAACACTTAGGCGAGTACTGGACTGCAACTAAGCCCCCGAGTGGGAGGTTTGCTCTCCACTCGGTAGGATTTTTTCAAACTTAGGCGAGTACTGGACTGCAGCTAAGCCCCTGAGTGGGAGGTTTGCTCTCCACTCGGTAGGATTTTTTTCAAACTTAGGCGAGTACTGGACTGCAGCTAAGCCTCCGAGTGGGAGGTTTGCTCTCCACTCGGTAGGATTTTTTCAAACTTAGGCGAGTACTGGACTGCAGCTAAGCCCCTGAGTGGGAGGTTTGCTCTCCACTCGGTAGGATTTTTTCAAACTTAGGCGAGTACTGGGCTGCAGCTAAGCCCCCGAGTGGGAGGTTTGCTCTCCACTCGGTAGGATTTTTTCAAACTTAGGCGAGTACTGGACTGCAACTAAGCCCCCGAGTGGGAGGTTTGCTCTCCACTCGGTAGGATTTTTTTCAAACCTAGGCGAAACAGATTCGCAGTTAAGTCACCCACTGGGGGATTTTGGTTACAAGTATAAGCAACAACAATTATTTCAGAAAAAACTGTTACAACCAGTGTGGCGATGAGGTGACCAACCGATGGTGATGCGCGGGGCGGCCGAGCGGTGATGAGGTGACCAACCGAGTGGCGACGCACGGGGCGGCCGAGTGGTTATGAGGTGACCAACCGATGGCGACGCGCCGGGCGGTCGAGTGGTTATGAGGTGACCAACCTATGGCGACGCGCGGGGCGGCCGAGTGGTTATGAGGTGACCAACCGATGGCGACGCGCGGGGCGGCCGAGTGGTTATGAGGTGACCAACCGATGGCGACGCGCGGGGCGGCCGAGTGGTTATGAGGTGACCAACCAATGGCGACGCGCGGGGCGGCCGAGTGGTTATGAGGTGACCAACCGAGTGGCGACGCGCAGGGCGGCCGAGTGTTGATGAGCTGACCAACCAAGTGGTGATGAGGTGACCAACCGAGTGGCGACGCGGAGGGCGGCCGAGTGTTGATGAGGTGACCAACCAAGTGGTGATGAGGTGACCAACCGATGGCGACGCGCGGGGCGGCCGAGCGGTGATGAGGTGACCAACCGAGTGGCGATGCGCAGGGTGGCCGAGTGTTGATGAGGTGACCAACCAAGTGGTGATGAGGTGACCAACCGATGGCGACGCGCGGGGCGGCCGAGTGGTGATGAGGTGACCAACCGATGGCGTCGCGCGGGGCGGCCGAGTGGTCATGAGATGACCAACCGACGGCGACGCGCGGGGCGGCCGAGTGGTGATGAGGTGACCAACCGATGGCGACGCGCGAGGCGGCCGAGTGGTTATGAGGTGACCAACCGATGGCGACGCGCGGGGCGGCCGAGTGGTTATGAGGTGACCAACCGATGGCGACGCGCGGGGCGGCCGAGTGGTTATGAGGTGACCAACCAAGTGGTGATGAGGTGACCAACCGATGGCAACGCGCGGGGCGGCCGAGTGGTGATGAGGTGACCAACCGATGGCGACGCGCGGGGCGGCCGAGTGGTTATGAGGTGACCAACCGATGACGATGCGCGGGGCGGCCGAGTGGTTATGAGGTGACCAACCGATGGCGACGCGCGGGGCGGCCGAGTGGTTATGAGGTGACCAACCAAGTGGTGATGAGGTGACCAACCGATGGTGACGCGCGGGGCGGCCGAGTGGTTATGAGGTGACCAACCGATGGCGGCGCGCGGGGCTGCCGAGTGGTTATGAGGTGACCAACCGATGGCGACGCGCGGGGCGGCCGAGTGGTTATGAGGTGACCAACCGATGGCGACGCGCGGGGCGTCCGAGTGGTTATGAGGTGACCAACCGATGGCGACGCGCGGGGCGGCCGAGTGGTTATGAGGTGACCAACCGATGGCGACGCGCGGGGCGGCCGAGTGGTTATGAGGTGACCAACCGATGGCGACGCGCAGGGCGGCCGAGTGCTTAGGAGGTGACCAACCAAGTGGTGATGAGGTGACCAACCGATGGCGACGCGCGGGGCGGCCGAGTGGTGATGAGGTGACCAACCGATGGCGACACGCGGGGCGGCCGAGTGGTTATGAGGTGACCAACCGATGGCGACGCGCGGGGCGGCCGAGTGGTTATGAGGTGACCAACCAAGTGGTTATGAGGTGACCAACCAATGGCGACGTGCGGGGCGGCCGAGTGGTTATGAGGTGACCAACCGATGGCGACGCGCAGGACGGCCGAGTGGTTATGAGGTGACCAACCGATGGCGACGCGCGGGGCGGCCGAGTGGTTATGAGGTGACCAACCGACGGCGACGCGCGGGGCGGCCGAGTGGTTATGAGGTGACCAACCGATGGCGACGCGCGAGGCGGCCGTGTGGTTATGAGGTGACCAACCGATGGCGACGCGCGGGGCGGTCGAGTGAAATAGACGCGTGTCCCCGCGGAGTGACGACGCATGGGTGGCCTGAGTGTCGAGGACGCGTCCAACTGAGTGGCACCTTATGTGACGGTCGAGTTGAGCATGTTGTCGAGGAGGCATCCGACCGAGTGGGAACACATGAATGATCAAGTGCCTGCACATTAGTCGCCTGAACGTGTCCAAGAAAATGATGCATGCCCGAGTGTAGCATATGTCGAGTGTAGACTTGCACTTGTCCGAGCGTACCAGAGTACCCACTCAGAGTAGCGGACCGGGTGGGCAGCTTGAAGTCAACGCAAGCTGCGTGTGCGCTGGAGGCTGGTGTAGGTGGCTGCCGAAAAAAAATGAATCAACGCACCTTATTTGAATGGCTGATTAATGAGGCACGCAATTAATCCAGCGTTGAAGATTCGTTCCGTTTCCAAATATTCCTGCATGCAGTTAATTGATGGAAGAAACAGCTCACGTCCTGACCATGTAGGAGCATGTAGAATCTGCATGTAAGAGGCATTAATTAGCGCTAATTAAGCCGGAAGTAAAACATGGAAGTTTCTGCATGTGATGCGGGTTGAAATTAGGAGAGTTGTGAAGGCAGCCCGGAGTCCGGAGAGCTCCGCTGCGGTGAAAACTGCCGGTCAGGCCAGAACTGACGGCAGTCGAGAGATGGCGATGAGGAGGATAAGCAGCTGGCTACAGTCCAGGCGCGGGAGTCGCAGGCCAGCACAGCCAAGGGCGAGGCCGGTGCGAGCGTTGTGGTCGCGTTTCACTACTCGAGGGGCCGGAGCCGTGCGCCGGTTGGAGTCGCACTTCAACGCCCGCGGAGCTGAGCCGAGTGCCGGCAGCCGGGCCTCGTCGCCCGATAGCCGGGTCAACCGCCAGTCGTCGTCCTCCGCCAGCCGAGGAGCCAGGCCAAGCGTTAGCGGCTGTGCGTGTATGGGCGCTTAGCGATGACGTTCGCAGATGAGGCCAGGGATGACGGCGGACAGCGGCGCTTCATCGTCCGGGAGCCGAGCCACCAATCGGTACAAAGGGAGGTATCCTTTTGTATGAGCTCGTGTGCATACAGAAAAAGAACAAACCATAGTTAGATCATTGTAATGTTTGATTGTAAAGAGAACAAGTTGATATGAGCAACTCCCTGATCCTTTTGTATGATGAGGAGTATTTCGTGTGATGGCCGGGACTCCAATAGTCAAAATTGGTAGCGGTGATTGTTTGATCTCGGGAGATCATCCCAAGAAAGCTTGGGTCGCCCGCAGAAATTAGTCTGTTGCCGGCGATTGAAGAATAAAACCATCTGCATCATGGCTCGACAGACGCCATGCCCCACGGTGGGCGCCAACTGTCATGGGAACGATTCCGACAATAAGAGAGGGGTAGGATAAAGGAGCATGATCTATCGAGATGCATATGGGTGACACGGTGGTTTTAGTGAGTTCGGGCCTCTCACGGTGGAGATAACAACCCTACGTCTCATGCTCCGGAGAGGCTTTGTTTTATCTGTCTATGTATCCGGAGATTACATGGTGTATTTGAGAGAGAGAGAGAGCGGATCTCCATGCCTGAGCTATGTCCTGAGACTAATGGTGAGAAAGAGCGAGAGAGGTGGAAGAAGAGTCCCCTAGTCTAGCGGTGGGGGGTGGCTTATATAGAGTGCGCCACCCCCTCACCTCCTATGTTACAAAGTGGGGGCGTTAATGCCATAACTCAGCCTACTACTAAGATGATGCTTCGCATGCCTTGTCAACTGCTGGTCTGCGCATATCCGAGTGAGTTACACGGCCGAGTGGAATGAGTTCGTCGAGTGGAGTGACGTGCTCCGCGTGGTTGATGCCGTCCGAGTGATTTTCAAGTTGCGGTACATCTGGACGGCAATCTGGCCCAGGGGCCCAGTACAAAGTGTACGGTGCCCATGGGTAGGGTCTTTAGGTTAGGCCTGTTACCCTACCCCTAATACATGTCCTCGTCACCGATGATATTGTGCTTGCGAGGATCTGGACGTTTGACTAGTTCCCAGACATTGTTGAGCTCGAACTGATGTAATTCTTCTTGCATGGCCTGAATCCACTCAGGCTCCAGAAATGCTTCATCTACCTTAGTGGGCTCTGTAAAAGAGACAAAAGCATACTGCCCACAAAAGTTAGATAAATGTGAAGCTTTTGAGCGTGTGAGAGGACCTGGCGCTTTGATTTCATTGATGATCTTTTCAACTTGCACTTCTTTTGCAATGCGAGGATGAGCTGGTTGTCGTTGAAGAGTTTGATCAGCGTTTTCTTCAGCACCATTTTCTTCAGCATTTTCTTCAGGTGCATTAGCTCGACGTTCTTCATGTTCTGGAATGAATTCTTCAGCAGATTCTTCAGTAGGAATGACATCCTCAGTAGCCTTGAACTTGATAGTTTTCTCAGGTGCTGGTTCATCTATCACAGTAGGTAGGTGCTCTCTTTGCGAGCCATTAGTTTCATCGAACCGCACATCTACAGTTTCAACAACTTTGTGAAGAACGTTGTTGAAAACTCTGTAGGTGTGCGAGTCCTTTCCGTAACCAAGCATAAAACCTTCATGTGCTTTCGGTGCAAATTTTGAGTTGTGATGAGGATCTCTAATCCAACATTTAGCACCGAAGACTTTGAAATAACTTACATTGGGTTTCTTATCAGTGAGAAGTTCATAGGCAGTCTTTTTGAAGAATTTGTGAAGATATACTCTGTTGATGATGTGGCACGCAGTATCAATTGCCTCAGTCCAGAAACAACGAGGCGTTTTGTATTCATCAAGCATAGTGCGAGCCATCTCAGCAAGAGTCCTGTTCTTGCGCTCCACGATGCCATTCTGCTGAGGAGTGTAAGGAGTAGATGACTCATGAGTAATACCAAGTTCATCAAGACTAGAATTCTTGAACTCAGTGCCATTGTCACTTCTGATGTGCTTGATCTTCACACCAAAGTTGGTTAAAGCCCTCGAGGAAAATCGTTTGAAGACTTCCTGCACTTCATGTTTGTAAGTAACAAGGTGTACCGATGTATAGCGAGAATAATCATCAACAATAACAAAGCCATAGTGAGATGCTTCATTTGAAATAGCAGAATAATGATTAGGACCAAAGAGATCCATGTGAAGCAATTCAAACGGGCGAGTGGTGGTCATGATAGTCTTTGCTGGATGCTTGGCATTCGTCATCTTCCCAGCTTCACAGGCTCCGCATAGGTGATCCTTGAGGAATTTGACATTCTCGATGCCAATGACATGCTTCTTCTTCGCAAGCGTGTGCAAATTCCTCATGCCTGCATGACCAAGTTGTCGATGCCAGAGCCAGCCCTCTGAAGCTTTTGCAAGTAAGCACACGGCTGGTTGTGGTCCTGTAGATAAATCAACAATATACAGGTCTCCTCTCCTAAAGCCTTCGAAGACTTTGGAATTGTCAGCTTCCATAACCACAACACAACGGTACTTGCCAAAGACAAAAACCATATCAAGATCACAAAGCATTGAGACAGACATAAGGTTGTATCCTAAGGACTCAACAAGCATGACTTTGTCCATGTGTCGATCCTTAGTAATCGCAACCTTACCTAGACCCAATACCTGACTTTTGCCTTTGTCAGCAAAGATGATATGCTTCAGATACGACGGAGATAACAGAGCATCCATCAATAGATTCTTGTCACCAGTCATGTGGTTTGTACATCCACTATCGAGGACCCACTCAGTGGTTTTAGGTTGATCATCCTGCAGACGAATTAGTGCAGCTTACAAACTCATATACTTCATCAGTGAAGAATATGACATCAATTCATCAGATCAATTTCATCAAGTAAAAGGATTGATAAAGCAGTATGAGGACGTGAGAAATGAAAGTTCATTTCTTCATGATTAGCCTGCGTCCTATCAGGCATGCTCAGGTCTCCAGCAAATTCTTCAGACGATTACGTGCGTCTAGAGACCTGACCCTGCAGAAGAGATTAGTTCTTTTTCTTCACCACCCACATCTGAAGGGGTGGCAAAGAGTTCATCATTCTACGAGCTCCGTATGAAAAGGATGGCATAGATGCCAGTCCATTTCGTCTCACATAAGAGGGGTTAGAGTAAGCATAAGAGTATGCAGAGAAATTCTTCGAGGACTTATGGACATAATGATTTGAAGAAATGCACATATCCATAATCCTTAGATCTTCCCTGCGAAACAGACGGGTTAGCACGATGATGTTCATATGAGGACTTTGATCCATATGAGGAATATGATCCATGTGAGGAGTTTGGTCCATATGAGGACTTGGATCCATATGAAGAATTTGATCTGGGGCTCCTATTCTTCACAGGTGGCGTCATGATGGCATTCACCTAAAGATTTTCAAGGCATCTTTTGGGAACCCAGATTTCTTCATAGGGGAACCGTTCCTACAGTTAGTGCCAACATATCTAGCAAATACTTGACCATTCTGATTTTTGAACTGTTTATAGTTGGCGTCAAATGACTCATCATCAGAACGAGGAGATTCACATGCAAATTCAGATAAGTTAGATGGATCAACTGGAGGTCCCTTTGCAGCAACCCATGTAGTTTTGGGATACTACTCAGGCTTCCAATATGTACCATCAGCATTGAGTTTCCTCTCAAAGGCAATACCCTCTTTCCTAGGGTTCCTGTTGAGGATATGCTTTTTAAGCACATCACAAAGAGTCTGATGCCCTTTGAGGCTTTTGTACATACCTGTCATGTACAATTCCTTCAACCCTGCATCATCAGTGATACTAGCAATGTCCTTAGATGAGGAATTAGTGATAGCGGAGGTATGTGAAGAATTTGAAACATTAGCAACATTTGACCATTCAGGTGAAGAATTAGCAGATTCACGTTCAATGCACTTCAAGCATGGAGGAACAAATTCTTCATGAGAAGCGCTGATATGTTGAGCGAGTAATGAATCGCGCTCCTTCTGAAGATCTTCATAACTCACTCTTATCTTCTCAAGGTCTTGCTTTCTTTGAAGAAATTCATAAGAAAGCTTCTCATGATCAGATAAAAGAGTGTTATGTTGATCTTGAAGGGTGTCATACTTAGTATGAAGTCTCTGAAGACTTTCAGCCAAAGCTTTTGACTGATCCATTTCTTCACCCAACATATCATCACTCTTATTTAGCATGTAGTAAACTTTTTCCAAAGCTCTTTGTTGTTTAGTGGCAAGGGAAGAAAGTTTGACATAGTTGGGTCCAAATTCATCACCAGATTCATCATCACTAGACTCGGATAGGTAGCATTCAGTTACCTCAGCATCTTTTGCCATAAGGCATGATGCAGAAGATGATGATTCTGGTTCGAATGTCATCGCTTTGAGAGATTCCTTGAAGTCCTCAAACCAAGGATCATGACAGGTTCGATGACCTTCATAGACCTCAGAGAGACGGTCCTAGACGAGCTTTTCATGATCGAGATGCATGATATTCCTGAACTGATTTTGTGACAGACTGGAGCAGATGACATCCTTCGCCGTGAGGTTGAGAAGAGTGTACTTGCGAATGTCATCAGCTTCCGCCATCTTGCACAGATCGGTCAGACCAATCTCAATGATGGTCCACAGCTCGCTGTTCATCGCCATGAGGCGTTTCTTCATCATGGCCTTCCACTTGGGATACTCATGACCGTCAAAGATGGGGCATGTCACTTTCGTCATACCTGCGGTCGACATAACTAAAACTCCAGGCGGTTAAACCAAAATCACACAGAACAAGGGAGTACCTTGCTTTGATACCAATTGAAAGTGAGTTATATCGACTAGAGGGGGGGTGAATAGGCGATTTTTATAAAATTCTTCACTGAGGAATTTGCCAGTGAGGAAATTCCTTAGCGAAGAACTACTAGCAGCGGAATAAGTACTCAGAAGTAAACATAACAGAATACAAGCATAGTCATCATGATGAAATGAAGACAGGCACAGAGTACAGGAAACGTAATCATAGGATAACGCATGATGAAGACAAACAGACTGAAGAAATTAAACTGAGGAAATTGAGAAAGTCATCAGTCAAAGTCTTCAAACACAGGTATGAACAAACACACAACACAGTTATGAGGAAATGAAAGAGTTGAGGAAATAGAACCAGTAAGCTTGGTGAAGACAATGATTTGGTAGACCAGTTCCAACTGCTGTCTCAGTTGTACGTCTGGTTGGAGCGGCTGAGTATTTAAACTCGAGGACACACAGTCCCGGACACCCAGTCCTGAACACGAAGCTCAGGACACCCAGTCCTCACCGTATTCTCCTTGAACTAAGGTCACACAGACCTCGTCCAATCACTCGTGGTAAGTCTTCAGGCGACTTCCAAACCTTCACAAACTTGGTCACTCGGCGATCCACAATTCCTCTTGGATGCTCTAGACCATGACGCCTAACCGTCTGGAAGAAGCACAGTCTTCAAAGGTAACAAGCGTCGGATCCACTCAGGATCAATCTCATCAGTGATGCTCAAACACTTGGGGTTTGTAGGTGTTTGGGTTTTGGGTTTTGGGTTTTTGGTTTTTCCTCACTTGATGATTTTCGCTCAAAGTCCTCAGAGGATGGGTTGCTCTCAAATGACAAGTGTCAGTTTCTCTCGGAGCAGCCAACCAGCTAGTGGTTGTAGGGGGCGGCTATTTATAGCCTAGGGAGCAGCCCGACATGATAAGACATAAATGCCCTTCAATGATTTGACCGTTAGGTGGATAGATATTTTGGGACAGCTGGCGCATAGCACAGCAACGGTCGGAATTTTGAGTAGCAAAATCCTCAGGGCTATCATGTTCCTCACTGTGTAGGCAATCCGCACTGGCGAATTCCTAACTCCTCAGTCAGGACAAATTCCTTAGAGACTAGAAGAACTTCGTCTCTGTCACTGAAGAAATTGACTGAACTGTATGAGGTTTCCAATGGCTTCACTCGAAGGGATTTGTAGGTGTAGGATTTTGAGTTGAGCATCACATGGAAATTTTTCCTTAGTATTTCCTCGACCCCCTTTAACAGTACGGTGTTTCCTATGACTCAAGAAAGAGAAAAACAAAACTATGAAAATGAAAGTCTTCAAGCTTCATATTCCTCGCATGAATATCAAGTCTTCACGGACACACCAATTTCTTCACTTTCAAAGTCTTCATGAAAGTCTTAAGAAATACCAAAATCTTCAGTCGAAGATATTCATTTTTAGGGGTCGACTTTTCCCTGTAAATATCAAACTCCTCATAGACTTATAGACCTGTGTACACTCACAAACGCATTAGTCCCTTAACCTATAAATCTTCAATACACCAAAATCACTAAGGGGCACTAGATGCACTTAAAGTAGGACAACATACAATCATACCATAGGCTAGCTTCTAGGGTTTAGCCTCTTTGATCTCGTGGTAGATCAACTCTTGTAATACTCATATTATCAAAAACAATCAAGCAGGACGTAGGGTATTAACTCCATCAAGAGGGCCCGAACCTGGGTAAACACCGTGTCCCCTGCCTCCTATTACCATCCGCCTTAGATGCACAGTTCGGGACCCCTACCCGAGATCCGCCAGTTTTGACACCGACAACGGTACTATGTCCCGTGAAGGGCTTGTTTTTCTTGTCAATTGGTTTGTGGTCGGATGCTTCGTGAGGGTGCATCCGTTTTGCCCGTATGGTGGGTTGCTTAAAGGCAGGGAGTTCCCACCGGGCTATCTGGGCTTTCCATGACGCAGTACTTCTACACAATGTGTGCCAAATCTGTAAAGTGTTGTATGCGGCGGTGGTTGAGGGCATTGGGAATTCACTCATCTGTACAGTTGCGGCAAAAAACTAAAACCGCGTCGTCATCGCAGCAATCTTTAATCTTGTTTTTAACAAGGAGGAATCTGGCCCAGAAGTGATGGACCATTTCCTGAGATTGCTGTCGTACATACATTAGGTCACATATGTCTGGAGGGCCTGAATTGCTTGGGGAATATTGATTATGGTGGGTGGGCGGGCGAAAATCTGAATCCTGACCCAGGATTGAATCCGAAGCTTGAAGAATCTCCAAGGTCACCAGTTCAGGATCGGGAAGGTCCTGGTGACTTTCCGGTTCAATACCTGATCCTATGTTCGGACGACATGAAGTCTCTTCCCGAGGATGGGTACCCGGCTCGCAGGGCTCGGAAATCCGAACATGGCTGGTTGTTAACTTAGAGGAAGAAGGGTTCTCGACTCGTTCCTCCACGACCGCTACCAAGTGGGAGATCGGTGGTGAATTGATCTCCCTCTTATCGGGTTTAAGCCCAATCCGATCATAGTTTGTTGCCCCCAGGGTAGCGATGCGATCTAGCAGCTTGTTCAAAGACGAGAATATGTCGGATCCATCTTTTTGAAGTGTTTGAGGCTGATGTGGAGATGATGTTTGGCGATAATGGGGGCCGCCGTTGGCTTAACGGCAGGGCGAGTACCCATGGTAAAACCATCGAGCTAGAGGACCTAACCTGGAGCTAGGGTCCTTCTAGAAGTGATATTGTTATTGATAAAAAGGCGAGCCATCGATCCTTCTGTCGACAACACAATGGAACTCTCAATGAAAGCAACAATGCCGGTGTCAAAATCGGCCGATCTCAGGTAGGGGGTACTGAGTTGTGCGTCTGAGGATCGAAGGTAACAAGGGACAGGGGGGACATGATGTTTACCCAGGTTCGGGCCCTCTTAAGGGAGGTAAAACCCTATGCCCGGCTTGATTGTATTTGATAAGTATAGGGGTTATAAGAGTTGATCTACCTCAAGATCGTAATGGCTAAACCCTAGCTGTCTAGCCTCTATGAATTCTGATAGACTCTACGGACTAAACCCTCTGGTTTATACACACACCGGAGGGGCCTAGGGTTGTACAGAGTCGGTTTACACAGGAAGGAAATTACATATCCGGACACCGATCTTGCCATCCACGCATAGGAGAGTCCTACCCGGACACAGAAGAAGGCCTTATGCCTTGTATCTTCACGGCCCATCAGTCCGGCCCATATCCAGTAGCCCGGACACCCGAGGACCCCCTAATCTAGGACTCCCTCACTTACTTGGCACAAACACTAATTAAAACACAAAAACCACATCTAACCAGAGGCTAGATAAATTATTTGATGCAAAACATGACCTAAAAAGCAAGAACAAAAATAAAATTGGGTTGCCTCCCAACAAGTGCTATTGTTTAACGCCCCTAGCTAGGCATAAAAACACGAATAGATCTAGGTGTAATCGTAATAATGATACGGCAAATCTCGAAAACTCATCTCATACTCTCTTCGCTCGGTAGCAAGTTTTCTTTATGATAAGAAAAAGTAATCAAAATGGCTAAATTAAATGGGATAAGAATACCCAAGATCAATCTCGGGAGGAATTGGTTCCTCCTTCGGCCCTTCATATTGTATGACCAACTCATCATTATAAGCATTCTTTTGGAAAAAACTCATGAGCTTGTGTCCAAGAGAGAAACCCAATTCGTTGTTTTGTATAGCAAAATTATTATTAAGCTTAGAAATCTTATCAACTAAAACATCGGTGGGGACTCTCTTTCTTAAATTTTCATTATAAGCAACATGATCTAGAGATCTTAAATGCATTTTGTCCTCTTGATTAAAAAAAATTCCCTCTATGGGAGGACGACCCCATCTACTTTATAATGCACAAAAATTTCACTAGCTTCTTTCATAATAAATCTAAACTCATGAGCTATAAATATAGTGGCGACACGTTTAACCGAAGAATGCTCAATATTAGAAAACTCTAGAAAGATCCTTTGTATGGAAGGATGCATATGATTAATTTGTCTTTCAAGTTCAACTACGAGAAAAGATATAGCATTCACAAGGCTACTAGTTTTATGGAGAATAGATCCACCCAAAGTGGGAAGTGCACTGGTACAAGTAAAGAAATCTTGAATAACCCCTTTTCCAATAATATTACCGCTTGATAACCCACAAGTATAGGGGATCGCAACAGTTTTCGAGGGTAGAGTATTCAACCCAAATTTATTGATCCGACACAAGGGGAGCCAAAGAATATTCTCAAGTATTAGTAGCTGAGTTGTCAATTCAACCACACCTGGAAACTTAATATCTGTAGCATGGTATTTAGTAGCAAAGTAATATGATAGTAGTGGTAACGGTAACAAAAGTAATATTTTTCGTTTTATAGTGATTGTAACAGTAGCAACGGGAAATTAAATAAGCGAAGAACAATATATGAAAAGCTCGTAGGCATTGGATTGGTGATGGAAAATTATGTCAGATGCAATCAATCATGCAACAGTTATAACCTAGGGTGACACAGAACTAGCTCCAGTTCAGCAATGTAATGTAGGCATGTACTCCGAATATAGTCATACGTGCTTATGGAAAAGAACTTGCATGACATCCTTTGTCCTACCCTCCCGTGGCAGCGGGGTCCTATTGGAAACTAAGGGATATTAAGGCCTCCTTTTAATAGAGTAGCGGACCAAAGCATTAAGACATAGTGAATACATGAACTACTCAAACAACGGTCATCTCCGGTAAGTATCCCGATTGCTGTCACTTCGGGGTTAACGGATCATAACACATAATAGGTGACTATAGACTTGCAAGATAGGATCGAGAACTCACATATATTGATGAAAACATAATGGGTTCAGATCTGAAATCATGGCACTCGGGCCCTAGTGACAAGCATTAAGCATAGCAAAGTCATGGCAACATCAATCTCAGAACATAGTTGAACCTAGGGATCAAACCCTAACAAAACTAACTCGATTACATGATAAAACTCATCCAACCCATCACTGTCTTGCAAGTCTATGATGGAATTACTCATGCACGGCGGTGAGCATCATGAAATTGGTGATGGAGGAAGGTTGATGATGACGATGGCGACGCATTCCCCTCTCCGGAGCCCCGAACGGACTCCAGATCAGCCCTCCCAAGAGAGTTTAGGGCTTGGCGGCGGCTCCATATCGTAAAACGCGATGAATCCTTCTCCCCGAGTTTTTTCTCCCCGAAAGTGAATATATGGAGTCAAGGTGGACGTCGGTGGAGCATCAGGGGGCCCACGAGGCAGGGGGCGCGCCTAGGGGGGTAGGTGTCGGTGTCAAAACCGGTGGTTCTCGGGTAGGGGGTCCCAAACTATGCGTCTAAGGTTGATGGTAACAGGAGACAAGGGACACAATGTTTACCCAGGTTCGGGCCCTCTCTATGGAGGTAATACCCTACGTCCTGCTTGATTGATATTGATGAATATGAGTATTACAAGAGTTGATCTACCTCGAGATCGTAATGGCTAAACCCTAGAGGTCTAGCTTGTATGGCTATGATAATGAGTGTCCTATCCGGACTAAGTCCTCCGGTTTATATAGACACTGGGAGGATCTAGGGTTACACAAGGTCGGTTACAAAGAAGGGAATCTACATATCCGGTCGCCAAGCTTGCCTTCCACGCCAAGGAGAGTCCCATCCGGACACAGGTGCAGTCTTCGGTCTTCGTATCTTCACAGCCCATCAGTCCGGCCCATGGCTAACAGGCCGGACGCCCGAGGACGCCTTAGTCCAGGACTCCCTCAGTAGCCCCTAAACCTGGCTTAAATGACAAGGTATCCGGCGCGTAGTGCTGTGTTCGGCATTGCAAGGTGGGTTCCTCCTTCCGGACTTCAAAATAGTCTTCGGACGAATTGATCGTGTCCGGACCTGTAACACACACCACACAGAACCGTAGAGAGAATATAATACTACACGAGTCCAATCTGCTGACAACTTTTACAACATGACATCACGCCCATCCGGTCATAATTTCGAACTGTTTTTTTGCTTGCCGCTCCATGTTTCGAGACGCGGTTGCCATTGGCACGTATTATGAAAGCAGAGATCGTGTCCCCTTATCGCGGGATTCTCATCAATACGAGCATGGGTAACCCAACCGTGCCGTTTATACAGCCCTAGGGAGCAGGTGAATTTTGAGGCGAGTGGGGTGGCGTTCAATATTCACTGCCCTTATAAGGAGATAATATTCCCCTTTCTTCTCCCACGCCTTCTCTCTTCTTTTGCCTTTCCACTCTTGAGCTCCAGCTCCCAATTTCTCATCTGTTTCCCACCCGAGAAAGTGCTCTACCATGTCCGGATCCGGAGCAGGTGGCAAGTGGATGGCTTCTTCTGTTAAGAAGAAAGACATCAAAGAGCTTCGAGAGGCCGGATACCTGGCCAAGGAGATCGTTCACCATATCCCGGCCGAAGGATAGATCATCCCTACCCCAGAGCCCCATGAGAGGTTTGTATTTCTCGCACACTTCGTCCGTGGGCTAGGATTCCCTCTCCACCCATTTGTCCGCGGACTGATGTTTTACTACGGGCTAGACTTCCATGATCTAGCCCCCAATTTTGTCCTCAACATCTCAGCATTTATAATCATTTGCGAGGCTTTCCTCCGTATCCCGCCTCACTTCGGCCTATGGCTGAAGACGTTCAATGTAAAGTTGAAGGTGGTGAGGGGCCAACAGGCAGAGTGCGGAGGGGCCAACAGGCAGAGTGCGGAGGCGCCATGGTGGGCAAGATGCCCAACGTGATATGGCCCGAAGGTTCCTTCATGGAGATGGTGAAGGGGTGGTGGTCGGGGTGGTTCTACATCACCGAGCCGCGCGACACCAACTGGGCGGCGGCCCCCGAATTTTGATCCGGAACTCCGCTGCGGCTTACCTCCTGGCAAGAGAAGGGCCTCGCCTGGGGCTCTTCGAGTGAGCTGACTGGGCTCCAGACGTGCGTTCAGAACATTCTAACCAAGAGGATCAAACTCGTCAACGTGATCCAGGTTATGCTCATTCGTCGGATCCTTTCGTGCAAACACCGGACTTGCTTTTTGTGGGAGTTCGATCCGGCCAAGCATCAGACACTATGAGAACTCTTCGGCACAACGCACGAAGATATCTGGAAAGTGCTCTTCAAGGCCGGCGAGACACCACCGCCCACGACCAAAGATTGTGGGCTCAGCTTAAAGCACCAGGCCAATTCGGTAAGTTCTTTCATGTATTCAAGGTATAACCTTTACTGCCATATTTTGGGAAAGAGTCTAAGCCTTCCTATCAATTTTCAGGCCTGGATCGACATAGCGGAGCGGATTAATTGTCCCGCTCCACTTCCCGAAGACGAGGAAACCCCACTCCAAATGAAAATGCTATTTCTAGCGCCTTATGATGTGCCGGAGAAGAAGGCCGAGAAGACAACCAAAGGGAGCAGGAGCAGCCTTCGCCGAAAGGGTGCTTCGGACATGTCGTCCGAAGACGAGACTGGCTCTTCGGTCGCTGAAGACGACGGCAAGGAGGAAGAAGAAAGTGGCTTCCCCCTGGAGGGGGGGAAAGAAGAAAAGAGAGGCCTCCATGAATCTGGAGGAGAAAGAGCCCAAGAGGGGGAAGGGCTCCCTTGCGAATAACTCCGCATGGGATGTCGAAGCAGTCCGGAGCGAATGCCCCAGACCAAGCCTCGGGATGCCTTGTAAGTACCAAAACCCTATGCACCTCCGCATACCTGGCCTTTGCAGTTTATAATATTAGTATGTTTAAACTATGCCATTATAGTCCGGCCCGCGGCGGCTCCCCGCGATCCTCGACAGAGGATTCACTAGACTCAGAGGAGATGGCTAACATGTCTCCGCCGCCCGCTCATTCTGCCTCACCCAAGGGTGATGACGAGGTGGCGTCTCAAAGGATCTTCCCAGACCAGGGGAAGATTCCAGAAATCGTTAAGGCGGCGCCGCAGGATGACTCCTTGGCTGCCAGACACATGGGGAAAAAAGCCCCCACGGGGACTGGCAGTAGGGGCCAAGTTCTCTTCGGCCCTCAGCCGGATACCATTCCGGAGACCTACACGGCTCTGGAGTCCAACAAACGGCCTTCCTCAAAAGGAGGAGGTGAGCCTGCTCCGCTGGTGACCTCTGTCCAACCAGAGGCACCGGATAGTCTGCTGTAGGCGCTGCGAGGCGCCTCCATTGTGGATGAGCACCGTGCCCTCATGGGTACGATGATCGAAAAGGTTCAGTCCGCCAAAAGCGGAATGACCGAGGCCTGCACTAGCCTTTTAACAGGCTTTGAGGTAACAATTGTAGAAAAAATATCACAAAATGGACAGTAGCCCCTGATGCTCTGTTCGGTGTCCGAAAAGGAAAAGCCTAACATAATATGTCTGTGTGAATAAGCAGGCATCGCTGCTGGCTGCTGCCGCGCATACTGCGGAGGTCTCTGGACTGAAGCAGAATCTGGAGCGGGTCGAGAAAGAGCTCGGCCTCGTGAGGAAGCAGCTAGAGGACAAAAAGGTATGCAGTAACTTGCATGTATGTTTAGGAAGGATGAATGGTTCGTGCTGACTAAAGTGCCATGAACTTTATTAGGGGCCACGACCGAGGTGGCGGTCCTCAAGAAGGCATTAGAGAAGGCCGAGGACAAAGCGGCCAAGGAACACACCGCGCGTAAGAAGCACGAGGACCAGGTCGGCGAGGTTCAGCAAGAGCTCCAGGACGCCGTCAAGAAGTGCGAGTCGATGGAGGGTGATTCTAAGACGCAAGCATCCGAACTTGCGAAGGCCCTCTAGAGCGAACATGAGGCTCGAGCCGAAGCCCAGAGCACCCTTTAGGAAATCCAGGTGGCCCGGAAGATTGCGGCGGGTAAGGCTTTCATTATGCAAAGCAAGTCTGTGAAGGAAGCGTTCCTTTTACTTACCAGAATTTGGAGCTCTCCAAGGGCGTTTATGGATTTTCCGCGCAGTGTATCAGACGCTGCCGAGTTCTATCGAGCCAAGGAGGGGAGTTCTACGGAGAAGTTGTTCTGGTCTCAGTATCTTATGCCCGAACATACGGTGTCCTTCAGCGACCAGCTGAAATAGCTGGTCGAGCTGCACAAGGCGGCCGAGCTAGCCATGAAGGAGCTGATAGTTTGACTATGGCCTGCCGCGCCGATACCTAGCAGCTACTTTGGACTTGTGAAGCGACTTGTTGATGCCTGCCCCCGGCTTGAGGTTATAAAGCGGTTGGTCTGTATCGAAGGTGCACGGATGGCCTTTGCCCGCGTCAAGACGCATTGGGCGAAGATGGTTGCCAAGAAGCTAATGACCGAGGGGCCACCTGAGGGCAAGGAGCACCGCCGACCCGAGTTATATTTTGGTGGTGTCCTGGAGAGATCCCGCATTGTTGCGAATCGTTGTGCAAAAGACATTATCTTTGAGTGAATGTACTCAAGCTCCCTCTACCTTGTAAAACAAAGTGTTTATGCCATATAATGCTTGTTATGTTTTAAAATTTTTACTTCCTGTGCGGCCGTGTTGTATGAAATCTGAGGGTTAACCAATCATCGGCTTCTGCCCCCATGTAGGTAGTACGAGGGTGTTCGGGATGGAATCTAAACAATCTTGATCCAATTAGATGGCCCTTGAAGGAGTTGTTTAGCGCAACGAACCAGGCAACCAGACTATGCGGCTGTAACGCTCTCACTTAGCCATAGGAGTGCGACAATAAAAACATGGGCGCAACCCCTAGTATCCGAACTAGAGTGCTATAAGCATCTGATCGGGAAGTACCAATCCTTCGCGTAATGCGGAAGAAATCTCCAACGATTTGCAACCTCTGAACAGCTGACCGGCTCTCACCGCATCATGACTGTCAGTTTTCGGCTTTCTCTACTGAGGTGCTCCTTTGGATAAACCAAGGCACAATCACAGTAGTTCTCCCTTTACTACCTTAGTCGATGTAGCGGAACGTAAGGTAGCAAGCACAGGAGTATGGCAACCCAACTATTGACCAAAGACATGATTCGGAGCCAATGCATATAATGCTAAATTCGGGGTGCCGTACTATACTTATAAAAAGTGTTCGTACTTTTGTTGCCGTAATGTGGGGTGCTATGAAGCCCCAGGCAAGCATCGAGCGTACCAAAGTGTACGGGTGCTACCTGATAGGATTATCCACAGGGAGCTGAAAAAAAAGAAAACAGAAAAGGTACAAAGGTAAAAGCTGGAGTCCTACAGCTCCAGCCGCAAACTGTTCTCATTGTAATTTAATTTAGTACGTCAAAGCGCATTGATACAGGAGGTACGATAAGCAATAGGCTATTTGACATGACGAAACCAAGGGAGAGCTGCATGTGGGTCCTGAAAAACAGGAAAGTTATCGCTAACAGAATCACCTAAAAAGTCCCCCATATGTCCGTGTTTCTCACCATCTTGGTGTGTTTATCCTTCAAGAGGACCGATGACCAGGCCATCAGATGGTGCCTGTGGGATTGATACCTGAAAAGGAAACAAGTGAAAGTGAAAGTATATGTGTATCCGACGTCGGTTAAGCCGTACTACAGACCACAAGCTAGTTGTGCCTCTGTTGATGCCCATGGGATTTTGAGTGCGTAGCTATGTACGCGCGGCACGAATGCCACCACTTGATCGTAGCTACGACGGAGGCCTGATTGCTAGTCGAGCTCCTGACGAGCCGAGCTCTCCTGCTGCAGAGTAGTTCGGACCCTCTTAACGGTGTCCGTGGGCTCGGCAGCCGAATTCAGGTTCTGCTTGAGAAGGCCGCTCTGTACTTTTGCTGCTAGGTCAGCTATGTGCTCTTCCATACGGAGGGAGTGTTCCATATTTCCATTAACCGTTATGATGCCGCGCGGACTGGGCATCTTGAGCTTAAGATAAGCATAGTGTGGTACTGCGTTCAATCGAGCAAATGCGGTTCGTCCGAGCAATGCATGATAGTCGCTGCGGAATGGGACGATATCGAAGATTAACTCCTCGCTTCGGAAGTTGTTCAAAGACCCGAAGACAACCTCTAATGTGATTGAGCCCGTACAGCGGGCCTCTACACCTAGTTTGACTCCTTTGAAGGTAGTCCTGGTGGGCTTGATCTGAGATGGGTTAATGCCCATTTTTCGCGCTGTATCCTGATAGAGCAGATTAAGGCTGCTACCTCCGTCCATAAGGACACGAGTCCGGTGGAACCCATCAATTATCGGGTCTAAGACCAGTGCAACTGAGCCACCATGACGGATACTGGTCAGATGATCCCGTCGATCAAAGGTGATCCGGCATGACGACCATGGGTTACATTTTGGGGCAACTGTCTCTATCGCATAGACGTCCCTGAGCGCACGCTTGCGCTCCCTCTTGGGGATGTGGGCAGCGTATATCATGTTCACCATTTTAACCTAAGGGGAAACTTCTTCTGTCCCCCTGTGTTCGGTTGCTGGGGCTCTTCGTCATCGTCCTTGCTTTGTGATCCCTTTTCTCTGTTCTCGGCGTTCAATTTATAGCCTGTTTAAAACCCCAGCAATCTCTATTTGTATGATTGGGTGGCTTGTCTGGGGTGCCATGAATCTGGCACGGACGATCAAGTATGCGGTCCAAGCTGGATGGGCCTGAATTGTTCTTTTGGAATGGCTTCTTCCGCCGACCAGTCTTAGAGCCCCTGAATCCGGCATTAACTGTCGTGTCCTCGGTGTTATCACTGTTGCTTCGGCGCTTGTATCTGTTGCGTCGAGACTTGTCTTTGCTAGTTTTAGCTTCAGGGGTGCCAGCGTCGCTTGCATTGTTTTTGCTGTAGGCCAACCAACTGTCCTCGCCCGCACAAAAGCGGGTCATGAGTGCCGTGAGGGCTGCCATGGATTTTGGATTTTCTTGGCCGAGGTGGCGAGCGAGCCATTCGTCGCGGATGCTATGTTTGAAGGCTGCTAAGGCTTCGGCATCTGGACAATCGACGATTTGGTTCTTTTTAGTTAAGAACCTAGTCCAGAATTTCCTAGCGGACTCTCCGAGCTGTTGAACTATATGGCTTAAGTCATTAGCGTCCGGAGGTCGAACATATGTACCTTGGAAGTTATCGAGGAAGGCCTCTTCCAAGTCCTCCCAGCTACCAATAGAATTTGCGGGCAGACTGTTGAGCCAGTGCCGAGCTAGCCCTTTGAGTTTTAAAGGGAGGTATTCGATGGCGTGGAGGTCATCGCCGCGGGCCATATGAATGTGGAGAATGAAGTCTTCGATCCACAACGCGGGGTCCGTGGTTCCCTCGTATGATTCTATATTCACAGGTTTGAACCCTTTTGGGAATTCATGATCCAGGACCTCATCAGTGAAGCAATGAGGGTATTCGATGCCTCTATATCGGGTCGTATCGCGATGTAGCTCTGTTGGAGTCCGTCTGCGGTTTTCGGCCCGGTCATGACTAAGTTTGTCATGTCCGAATAGGTGGCCATCGTCGTGTGTCGAGGCACACCCTCGCGATCCGTAGATTGATATAGTATGTCATGCTTTATTGTTCAGGTTTTGCCGGAGGTCATATGTATGACCATGGGCTAATTTACCTCTGCCTATGCGCTGAGGTGGGGCTGGCTGGTGTTTGGCGTGAGTTGCCATTTTGTCTCGACCACGTGGTGGTCGGTCAGCCGCATTGTACGATGGAGGGATGTATTCCGGCGCCTCCTCGTCAGACTGAGGTAGCAATTTGCACTTTGGGTAGCTTTTGGTGGGTGGCGGGTGGGAAGCAAAATTCTCCACCGTCAGCCCCTAGTTTGAGCCGGATATAGTTCGGTTGTGAGTCCTCCGCCAAGGACAGGTTTTTTAATGAGTTTAGCACATCGCAAAAGGTGAGTGCTGGAAGATGTCTGCGACGCTGAATTCGAAGATTGACAAACGATCAAGCTCGGCGTCTGCGGGCTCACGTGGTTCGGAACTTACGATCAGAGATGAGTCCGGTGTTCCGCTGACAAAAACGTCATGAGAGGTTAAGTCTATGTGCGGCTCCAATGCCGTGGAATCTGTGGCCTCCATGGTGGGGTTCATCCTCCCGTCCTTGGATGGCACGGCTTGCTCTGGATCTAGGGCCAGAGCGGTTACAGGAGCAGTCTCATCGATGCCGCCAGATGACAGATTTAGGTCATGATCATCGGGGTGATCGGGAGCGGCTACCGTGGTCTCGAATCCGGCGAAGATCAAGTCTCCACGAATGTCCGCAACATAGTTCAAGCTCCCAAATCTGACCTGATGGCCAGCGGCGTAGATTTCGATCTGCTTCAGATGGCCAAACGAGTTGACCCGCAGTGCGAAGCCACCGAACACAAAGACCTGTCCGGGGAGGAAAGTTTCTCCTTAGACACCGTCACTTTTGATGATTGGAGGGGCCATCAAACCTTTTAGCGACAGCACAGAGGAACTCTCAATGAAAGCACCAATGTCGGTGTCAAAACCGGTGGATCTCGGGTAGGGGGTCCCAAATTATGCGTCTAAGGTCGATGGTAACAGGAGACAAGGGACACGATGTTTACCCAGGTTTGGGCCCTCTCTATGGAGGTAATACCCTACGTCCTTCTTGATTGATATTGATGAATATGAGTATTACAAGAGTTTATCTACCTCAAGATCATAATGGCTAAACCCTAGAGGTCTAGCTTGTATGGCTATGATAATGAGTGTCCTATCCAGACTAAGTCCTCCGGTTTATATAGACACCGGGAGGATCTAGGGTTACACAAGGTCGGTTACAAAGAAGGGAATCTACATATACGGTCACCAAGCTTGCCTTCCACGCCAAGAAGAGTCCCATCCGGACACAGGTGCAGTCTTCGGTCTTTGTATCTTCACAGCCCATCAGTCCGGCCCATGGCTAATAGGCCGGATGCCTGAGGACCCCTTAGGCCAGGACTCCCTCAGTAGGCGCGCCCCCACCCTCGTGGACAGGGTGTGGGCGCCCTGACGTGGATCTTTTCACCAGTATTTTTATATATTCCAAAAATAATCTTCGTTGATTTTCAGGTCATTCCAAGAACTTTTATTTCTGCACAAAAATAACACCATGGCAATTCGGCTAAAAACAGCGTCAGTCCGGTTAGTTCCATTTAAATCATGCAAGTTCGAGTCCAAAACAAGGGCAAAAGTGTTTGGAAAAGTAGATACAGCGGAGACGTATCAACTCCCCCAAGCTTAAACCTTTGCTTGTCCTCAAGCAATTCAGTTGACAAACTAAAAGTGATAAAGAAAAACTTTTACAAACTCTGTTTGGTCTTGTTGTTGTAAATATGTAAAGCCAACATTCAAGTTTTCAGCAAAGATTATGAACTAACCATATTCACAATAACACTTAGGTCTCATGTTTACTCATATCAATGGCATAATCAACTAGCGAGCAATAATAATAAATCTCAGATGACAACACTTTCTCAAAACAATCATAATATGATATAACAAGATGGTATCTCGCTAGCCCTTTCTGAGACCGCAAAACATAAATGCAGAGCACCTTTAAAGATCAAGGACTGACTAGACATTGTAATTCATGGTAAAAGAGATCCAGTCAAGTCATACTCAATGTAAACTAACAGTAATACATGCAAATGACAGCGGTGCTCTCCAACTGGTGCTTTTTAATAAGAGGATGATGACTCAACATAAAAGTAAATGGATAGGCCCTTCGCAGAGGGAAGCATGGATTTGTAGAGGTGCCAGAGCTCGGTTTTGAAGTAGAGATGAATAATATTTTGAGCGGTATACTTTCATTGTCAACATAACAACCGAGAGATCTCGATATCTTTCGTGCTACACACATTATAGGCGGTTCCCAAGCAGAATGGTAAAGTTTATACTCCCCCACCACCAACAAGCATCAATCCATGGCTTGCCCGAAACAACGGGTGCCTCCAACTGACAATAGTCCTGGAGGAGTTTTGTTTGCAATTATTTTGATTTGATTTGAGCATGGGACCGGGCATCCCGGTGACCAGCCATTTTCTTGTGAATGAGGAGCGGAGTCCACTCCTCTTGAGAATAACCCGCCTAGCATGGAAGATACAGACAACCCTAGTTGATACATGAGCTATTCGAGCATACAAAACAGAATGTTTATTTGAAGGTTTAGAGTTTGGCACATACAAATTTACTTGGAACGGCAGGTAGATACCGTATATAGGAAGGTATGGTGGACGCATATGGAATAACTTTGGGGTTTATGGAATTGGATGCACAAGCAGTATTCCCTCTTAGTAAAAGTGAAGGCTAGAAAGAGACTGGGAAGCGAACAGCTAGAGAGCGACAATAGTCATGAACATGCATTAAAATTAATCAACACCGAATGCAAGCATGAGTAGGATATAATTCACCATGAACATAAATATCGTGGAGGCTATGTTTATTTTGTTTCAACTACATGTGTGAACATGTGCCAAGTCAAGCCACTCGAATCGTTCAAAGGAGGATACCACCCCATCATACCACATCACAACCATGTTAATAACATGTTGGCACGCAAGGTAAACTATTATAAACTCCTAGCTAATTAAGCATGGCATAAGCAACTATAATCTCTATTTGTCATTGCAAACATGTTTCATTCATAATAGGCTGAATCAGGAATGATGGACTAATCATATTTACAAAACAAGAGAGGTCGAGTTCATACCAGCTTTTCTCATCTCAATCAGTTCATCATATATCGTCATTATTGCCTTTCACTTGCACGACCGAATAGTGTGGATAATAATAATAGTGCATGTGCATTGGACTAAGCTAGAATCTGCAAGCATTCAATATACAGGAGAAGACAAGGTAATATGGGCTATTTATTAGATCAACAATAATGCATAAGAAAGCCACTCAACATTTTCATTATAGTCTTCTCCTCTCGCCCCCAAAGAAAAGAAATAAAACTATTTACACGGGAAAGCTCCCAACAAGCAAAAGAAGAATGAGAAATCTTTTTGGGTTTTCTTTTTAATTACTACTACTACAGGCATGGAAAGTAAACTAACTAAAAGCTACAACTAATTTTTTTGGTTTTTCTTATGTTTTTTCAAACACACAAGAAGAAAGCGATAAAATAAACTAGCATGGATGATACAATGAAAATGTATGAGCACCGACAACTGGCATGAGTGTGTGAACATGAATGTAATTTCGGTGAGATATACGTACTCCCCCAAGCTTAGGATTTTGGCCTAAGTTGGTCTATGCCCACGGATCAAAACTGTAGCTGGGGTCGTACTGAGAAGGCTCCTCAGATTGCCACTGGTTGGTGATCTCCTCCGGATTCCACTAATAAACAGACTGACGGTGAGGATCAGATGGTGGCTCCGGCTCTGCAGCTGACATCTGGCTCCGGTAGGCATGAATGGCCTCCGACAGAACAAGGTACATGCCTGAAAATATGTTGAACAAAGAGGGCGCATGCAAGGTAATAAACTCACACTAATTTTTGTTAAATATCAATTTATATTTGAGTACCTTATTCTTATCCTTAACAATAAACTCATGTGCTACCATACTCTTATAACCTAGAACAATAGGAGGCAGCAACTTTTCCTCTTTCTCATAATGCCTGATAGGTATGTTAAAGTGTGCATCAAGGCGCAAGGCAAAGATGCCTCCGAGGATGGGGCCCTTAGTATGGTTCAGATTTAACCGTTTAGCAACAATAGCGCCTAAACTGAAAGTAGTATCATGAAACAAGGCATGGCGCAAAATAACAATATCAGGGGCACTAAGGTTTCCACAGTTCCCGTGACTAATTAAGCATCTACTAGCAAATATTGCGAAGTAACATAGAACGGGAAAACGTATGCTAGTGATTTTCGCATCAGAAACTTTCCTCGTTTCCCCTAGAACAATTGTATCAATAAATCCCTCCACATCATTACGATGTGGTTCCTCTATGCCGCCCTCAAAGGGTATCAAACAGACCTGGCAAAAATCATAAAATGACATCTCCTTATGCTCATCATATAAACAAAATTCCACCGAAGGTGGTGATCTCCTAGCATGGAAATGAAAATTTTGCACAAAGATATTGGTGAGTAAGAGATACTATTCACGCTGGTCGTGGAGGAAGGCAGTGAGGCCTGCATTCTCAGCCAAATGATAAAAATCTTCATGAATCCCAACTTCTGTCAAGAACTCATCACAAGGCCATTCACATGGCCGAACGTCCGCAGTACAAGGGAGATTATACTTGGGCTTCTTGTTCTCCTCACTTTGCTTATCCTTCACGCTTCGGCTCGATGAGCCCCTCAAAAATCTCTTCATCTTTTTCTTAAATTTTCTGAATTTTTTAGTAACTTAAAATAAAAGTGAACCAAACTCAACAAGATTGATAGCAACTACTCCTACAAGTGCCTAGAGGTTATATCATGCATTAAAACTACTTTTGACCACATAAATTTGACATGCAAGCTCAAGAACAGCGTCACCTAAGCAGCAAAAATTTGCAATAAATAAAGCACTAGAACAAAAACTAATTGGACCATTGGAGGAGTCACATACCAAAGAACAATCCCCCAAAGCAGTTTTGTGAGAGGAGCTTTGAGCAAGGAGATCGAAAATGGCAGCAAGATGAGCAAGAACTCGGGTTTGAGTTGGATAGTGATTTTTTCTAGAGCAAGATGAAGTGTGTGGGTGCAAGTATAAGTGGACGGGACCCACGTGGGGTCCACAAGGCAGGGGGCGCACCTAGGGGGTTGGCGTGCCCTCCACCCTCGTGGGCATGTGGCTGCTCCCCCTGCTGCGTTCCGAGTGCCTAAAATCCTCAAATATTCTAGAAAAAAATCATATTTCATTTTCAGGGCATTTGGAGAACTTTTATTTTCGGGGTATTTTTTATTGCATGGATAATTCAGAAAACAGACAGAAAATACTATTTTTGCTTTATTTAATATAAATAACAGAAAGTAAAAAGAGGGTACAGAAAGTTGTGTTTTCTAACTTCATCCATGTCATCCTCATCAAAAGGAATCCACTAACAAGGTTGATCAGGTATTATTAACAAACTCATTCCGAATAACATGAAACCGAAGAATTTTCGAATAACACTAGGTTACCTCAACGGGGATATGCACATCCCCAACAATAAGAATATCATATTTCTTCTTGACAGTAGGAAGAGGAAATTCAAAACCTCCAATAGTGATTGTTGAAATTTTTCCAATAGAATTGATACTGTGGACTTGAGGTTGTTTCCTCGAAAAGTGTACCGTATGCTCATTACCATTAACACGAAAAGTTACATTGCCTTCGTTGTAATCAATAACAGCCCCTGCAGTATTCAAAAGGGGTCTACCAAGGATAATCGACATACTATCGTCCTCGGGAATATCAAGAATAACAAAGTCCGATAAAATAGTAACATTTGCAACCACAACAGGCACATCCTCACAAATACCGACAGGTATAGCACTTGATTTATCAACCATTTGCAAAGATATTTTAGTAGGTGTGAACTTATTCAAATCAAGTCTACGATATAAAGAGAGAGGCATAACACTAACATCGGCTCCAAGATCACATAAAGCAGTTTTAACATAGTTTCTTTTAATGGAGCATGGTATAGTTGGTACTCCTGGATCTCCAAGTTTCTTTGGTATTCCACCCTTAAAAGTGTAATTAGCAAGCATGGTGGAAATTTCAGCTTCCGGTATCTTTATTTTATTAGTAACAATATCTTTCATGTATTTAGCATAAGGGTTCATTTTAAGCATATCATTCAGACTTATACGCAAAAAGATAGGTCAAATCATTTCAGCAAAGCGCTCAAAAACCTCATCATCCTTTTTCTTGGATGGTTTAGGAGGAAAAGGCATGGGTTTCTGAACCCATGGTTCTCTTTCTTTACCGTGCTTCCTAGCAACAAAGTCTCTCTTATCATAACGTTGATTCTTTGATTGTGGGTTATTAAGATCAACACCAGGTTTAATCTCTATATCATTGCCATTGCTAGGTTGAGCATCAACATGAACATCATCATTAACATTATCACTAGGTTCACGTTCATTACCAGATTGTGTTTCAGCATCAGAAAAAGAAATATCATTGGGATTCTCAGGTGTGTCAACAACAGGTTCATTAGAAGCATGCAAAGTCCTATCATTTTTCTTTTTGTTCCTCTTAGAAGAACTAGGTGCATCTACATTATTTCTCTGAGAATCTTGCTCAATTCTCTTAGGATGGCCCTCAGGATACAAAGGTTCCAGAGTCATTTTACCACCTCTAGTCATAACTCTAACAGAATTATCATTTTTCTTATTATTTAATTCATTGAGCAAATCATTCTGAGCCTTAAGTACTTGTTCTACTTGAGTGGTAACCATAGAAGCATGTTTACTAATAAGTGTAAGTTCACCTTTAACACTAGCCATATAATCACTCAAGTGTTCTAGCATATCAGCATTGCGTTTCAATTGTCTACCAACATAAGCATTGAAGTTTTGTTGTTTAACCATAAAGTCATCAAACTCATCAAAGCATTGGCTAGCGAACTTAGTAAATGGGA
This sequence comes from Triticum urartu, assembly GCF_056163025.1. Classification (NCBI taxonomy): domain Eukaryota; kingdom Viridiplantae; phylum Streptophyta; class Magnoliopsida; order Poales; family Poaceae; genus Triticum; species Triticum urartu. Next base: position 597,184,306 of record NC_141874.1, read on the forward strand.
TTTCACATTTATCAAAACTATAGAGAGAATTTACCTTTACTACTTGTGTCGGGTTATCAAGACCATGTATTTCTTCAATAGGTGATAAATTCTTAACATCTTCAGCTTTAATACCTTTTTCTTTCATAGATTTCTTTGGCTCTTGCATATCTTCAGGACTGAGAAATAGAATACCCCTTTTCTTCGGAGTTGGCTAAGGAGTTGGTTCAGTAAGTGTCCAATTATTTTCATTAGTCAACATATTATTCAATAGCAATTCAGCTTGATCAACAGTTCTTTCCCTTAAAACACAACCCGCACAACTATCCAGGTAGTCTCTGGAAGCATCGGTTAGTCCATTATAAAAGATATCAAGTATTTCATTTTTCTTGAGAGGATGATCACGCAAAGCATTTAGTAATTGGAAAAGCCTCCCCCAAGCTTGTGGAAGACTCTCTTCTTCAATTTGCAAAAAATTATATATTTCCCTTAAGGCAGGTTGTTTCTTATGAGCGGGGAAATATTTAGCAGAGAAGTAATAAATCATATCCTGGGGACTACGCACACAACCAGGATCAAGAGAATTAAACCATGTTTTAGCATCACCCTTTAATGTGAACAGAAACAACTTAAGGATAAAGTACTAGCGAGTTTTCTCATCATGAGGAAACAGGGTGGCTATATCATTTAATTTAGTGAGATGTGCCACAACAGTTTCAGATTCATAGCCATAAAAAGGATCAGATTCAACCAAAGTAATTAACTCAGGATCGACAGAGAAATCATAATCCTTATCAGTAATAAAGATAGGTGAAGTAGCAAAAGCAGGGTCATATTTCATTCTAGCATTCAAAGACTTTTCTTTAAGCTTAGCTAATAATTTCTTAAGATCAGATCTATCATTGCAAGCAAGAAAGTCTCTAGTAGTTTCTTCATCCATAACATAACCCTCAGGCACAACAGGCAATTCATATCTAGGGGGAGAATCTTCATCATCACTTTCATCAATATTATCAGATTCAATAATTTCATTCTCTCTAGCCCTAGCAAGTTGTTCATCAAGAAATTCACCTAGTGGCACAGTAGTATCTAGCGTGGAAGTAGTTTCATCATAAGTATCATGCAAAGCAGAAGTGGCATCATCAATAACATGCGACATATCATAATAAATAGCAGGTGTAGGTGTCGCAAGTTTACCCAAAACAGAAGGTGAATCAAGTGCAGAGCTAGATGGCAGTTCCTTACCTCCCCTCGTAGTTGAGGGAAAAATCTTGGTTCTTTGATCTTTCAAGTTCTTCATAGTGACCAGAAGATATAAATCCTAAGTGACTCAAAGAATAGAGCTATGCTCCCCGGCAACAGCGCCAGAAAATAGTCTTGATAACCCACAAGTATAGGGGATCGCAACAGTTTTCGAGGGTAGAGTATTCAACCCAAATTTATTGATTCAACACAAGGGGAGCCAAAGAATATTCTCAAGTATTAGCAGCTGAGTTGTCAATTCAACCACACCTGGAAACTTAATATCTGTAGCAAGGTATTTAGTAGCAAAGTAATATGATAGTAGTGCTAATGGTAACAAAAGTAATATTTTTGGTTTTATAGTGATTGTAACAGTAGCAACGGGAAAGTAAATAAGCGAAGAACAATATATGAAAAGCCTGTAGGCATTGGATCGGTGATGGAAAATTATGTCGGATGCGATCAATCATGCAACAGTTATAACCTAGGGTGACACAGAACTAGCTCTAGTTCATCAATGTAATGTAGGCATGTATTCCGAATATAGTCATACGTGCTTTATGAAAAGAACTTGCATGACATCTTTTGTCCTACCCTCCCGTGGCAGCGGGGTCCTATTGGAAACTAAGGGATATTAAGGCCTCCTTTTAATAGAGTACCGGACCAAAGCATTAACACATAGTGAATACATGAACTCCTCAAACTACGGTCATCTCCGGTAAGTATCCCGATTATTGTCACTTCGGGGTTAACGGATCATAACACATAATAGGTGACTATAGACTTGCAAGATAGGATCAAGAACTCACATATATTCATGAAAACATAATGGGTTCAGATTTGAAATCATGGCACTCGGGCCCTAGTGACAAGCATTAAGCATAGCAAAGTCATAGCAACATCAATCTCAGAACATAGTGGATACTAGGGATCAAAGCCTAACAAAACTAACTCAATTACATGATAAATCTCATCCAACCCATCACCGTCCAGCAAGCCTATGATGGAATTACTCACGCACGGTGGTGAGCATCATGAAATAGGTGATGGAGGAAGGTTGATGATGACGATGGTGACGGATTCCCCTCTCCGGAGCCCCGAACGGACTCCAGATCAGCCCTCCCGAGAGAGTTGAGGGCTTGGCGGTAGCTCCGTATCGTAAAACGCGATGAATCCTTCTCCTTGATTTTTTTCTCTCCGAAAATGAATATATGGAGTCAAGGTGGATATCGGTGGAGCATTAGGGGGCCCACTAGGCAGGGGGCGCGCCCATGGGGGTTGGCGCGCCACCCACCCTCGTGGACAGGGTGTGGGCCCCCTGACGTGAATCTTTTCACCAGTATTTTTTTTATATTCCAAAAATAATCTCTGTTTATTTTCAGGTCATTCCGAGAACTTTTATTTCTGCACAACAATAACACCATAGCAATTCTGCTAAAAATAGCGTCAGTCCGGGTTAGTTCCATTCAAATCATGCAAGTTAGAGTCCAAAACAAGGGCAAAAGTGTTTGGAAAAGTAGATACGATGGAGACGTATCACTGCTACCTATGCGAATATTTTTAGTGTGCAGAATAGTAGATTCTTCATGAGGACTAGTGTTGGCAAAAGCATCAAAGTTTCCCACATCGTTACTACTATCTTTTTCAGCGATAACCTCACCAATTTTAGACATGGGTGCAGCAAATAAATCTAGCAAACTAGCAACCAAAAGGCAAACGAAGAAGATGAATGGAAGAGGGGCGAAGAAAAGGCAAATCTTTTCGAAATTTGTTTTAGATGTGGGGGAGAGGAAAACGGGAGGCAGATGACGAATAATGTAGTGCAAGGGAAGAGAGTTTATGATGGGTACTTGGTATGTCTTGACTTGGCATAGATCTCCCCGACAACGGCACCAGAAATTCTTCCTACTATTTCTTGAGCTTGCATTGTTTTTCCCTTGTAGAGGAAAGGGTGATGCAGCAAAGTAGAGGTAAGTATTTACCTCAGTTTGAGAAGCAAGGTATAAATCCAGTAGGAGACAACACACAAGTCACCGAATACCTGCACAAACAAACAACAACTTGCACCCAACGCGATAAAGGGGTTGTCAATCCCTTCACGGTTACTTGCAAAGTTAGATCTGATAGAGATAGATAAACGGTAAAGTAAATATTTTTGGTATTTTTGGTTTATAGATTGGAAAGTAAAAGATTGCAAAATAGTAGATCGGAAACTAATATGATGGAAAATAGAACTTATATGATGGAAAATAGACCCGGGGGCCATATGTTTCACTAGAGGCTTCTCTCATGATAGCAAATAATAGGGTGGGTGAACAAATTACTACCGAGCAATTGATAGAAAAGCGCAAAGTTATGACGATATCTAAGGCAATGATCATGAATATAGGCAACACATCCATGTCAAGTAGACTGAAATGATTCTGCATCTACTACTATTACTCCATACATCAACCACTATCCAACATGCATCTAGAGTATTAAGTTCACAAAGAACGGAGTAACGCATTAAGCAAGATGACATGATGTAGAGGAATTAACTCAAGCAATATGATGAAAACCCCATCTTTTTATCCTCGACGGCAATAATACAATACGTGCCTTGCTGCCCCTACTGTCACTGGGAAAGGACACCCAAGATTGAACCCAAAGCTAAGCGCTTCTCCCATTGCAAGAAAAACCAATCTAGTTGGCCAAACCAAACCAATAGTTCGAAGGGAATTACAAAGATATCAAATCATGCATAAAAGAATTCGGAGGAGATTCAAATAATATTCATACATAAGATGATCATAAATCCACAATTCAACGGATCTCGGCAAACACACCATAAAAGAGTATTACATCGAATAGATCTCCAAGAACATCGAGGAGAACATGGTATTGAGAATCAAAGAGAGAGAAGAAGCCATCTAGATACTAGCTATGGAGAAGAAGCCATCTAGCTACTAGCTATGGACCCATAGGTCTGAGGTAAACTACTCACGCTTCATCGAAAGGGCAATAGAGTTGATGTAGAAGCCCTCCGTGATCGAATCCCCCTCCGGCAGGACACCGAAAAAGGCCCCTAGATGGGATCTCATGGGTACAGAAGGTTGCAGCGGTGGAAAAGTGTTTTCGTGGCTTCCCCTGGTGGTTTGGGGATATAAGAGTATACTAGCACAAATGACCGTGCGTTGCGACAGGGCATACCTATTTTAATGCACATTACCTATTTTGCGTGACATATATCTTTAGGATACATATTCTACTGTTTAATATCAGGTGTGTGTATCAAATATCTTTTTGAATATCACGTACATCAAGCGATAATTTTTTCCTTTTTACTATTGAATTACTCCATCCTCCACCCTACATTTGTCTCTTTGTGTTTCGCGTCATCTTAGAACGACTCTCTTTCTCTACCGCGTGATCTTTTGATGACTCTCTAAAGAGGTTCATGTTAGCTGGGGTTGCTCGTCTTGATTGGATATTGAACGATGGACATTGCCTCATGCTGTAAGAAATGTTTAAATTTGCATTATTCGAGTTTTCTTTTTGTCCGAGGTTTCTTGGTAAATGTGTCTACCAGGTAGCAACCTCCAAAAACCTGTATTGTAGGAGTACCATGGCACATCTACAATAGCTTTATGAGATAGCTTAAGCAGTATTGAATACAAAATAAATTTTTACAATCATTTTAATGGGAATATTGTTTTCTTGTCTAGTCAGGAGTAATCTCATTCTTCTTTTCCCACGTTTCAATTGCTCCTTACACACCAGCCCCCAGCCTAAGTTTTTTTGCTGGTGTGTATGTGTGCAGGCCACAACGTCTTCCTCATCCTTGCAGATAAATTTGAATCCACATCTGACCCACTGATTGCTGCTTGCTGATTCTGGTACAACTCACTTTGTATATAAATTGGTGAAGTTTGATGTAAAAGAGCGATGTAGGACAAATTAATTTAGAAACGCATATGTTTTTCTAACACAATTGTAAGCTCTTCTCGCTGGAGTAACTATATTTTGCTCCAAACCAAGCCCAGCATCAGCGCATGTGTGGGGCATCCATAAGTTTGTCTATACATATATTAAGAAGCTAACCTTATTTTATAGCACAATTGAGAGCTAGCTCAACTGGCGATGATCAATGTAATACGGCCGGAGGTCCGGAGTTCGACTCCCAGCGCCACTCTTATCTTTTTTATTTTTTCTCCTCCCTTTAATATATGGGTAAATAAATTAAATCTCAGCCGTAAATCTTCCTCCCATCCGTCCTTTATTATTAGGTAAAGATATATGTGAAAGAATTAGGTCAGGAGGTATACGAGGGGCCCACAAGGATGGGGCGCGCCCTACCCCCTAGTCGCACCCTCCGTCCTTGTGGCTGCCTCATGGCTCCTCCGACTTCATATCCAAGTCTCCTTGTTGTCTTCTGGTCCAAAAAATCATCGCAAAGGTTTTATTCTGTTTGGTATTCCTTTTCTGCGAAACTCAAAAACAGGGGAAAACAGAAACTGGCACTGGGCTCTAGGTTAATAGGTTAGTCCTAAAAATAATATAAAATATCATATAAATGCATATAAAACATGCAAAACAGATAATATAATAGCATGGAACAATCAGAAAATATAAATACGTTGGAGACGTATCAAAGGGCCAGCCCAAGCGACCCGGAGGTCGCGAACACCCTAATCGATGACATTGCCGCCCAAGCGACCAAATCCAGCACCATGCGCAAGAGACTTTCGGAGCCGCCGCTCCGACTTTCACACCGCCACTGAGGCTGTGCACTCGTCTAGTGGGCAAGGAAGCTAACAAAGCCGCACGAGCCACCACCAACTGATGATAGAATGTACCTCCAAAGCGTCGCCCCTAGGGGGAAGCGATGGGGCCCGCCGTCCACATCGAGCAGGACCAAAGCTTGGGTCTTCATCCTAAGAACCCGAGGCCGAGATGACAAGGAAGGTGAAGAGGATCCACGACGACACCTCCAAAATCCCGAGGTTGCTCCCCCAACCGAGCCATCGAGCACCTAAGTGACAAGAGATGACACCCTACCACCCAACATGGTCTTCGGAGCCTCCGCTGCGACATCCACACAAATCCCGAGGAGTAAATAGCAAAAAACTACCACATTACGGGCTATCGTTATGGAAAACTACTACTTATTTATTTCTTAAAAGTCTACCATGATTTTGGTTTGCTGTTCTGAAAAGACCAAATGAACATGTGCTTTAAAATTGATCGGGTTTATGACATGTCTGGCCTGCTCCTAAACATACAGTTTATGACTGTTTGTTTGACTGTCAACTTACACGTAGGGCCCACACGTAAGCTCTCTCTTCCTTCTCTCCCTCTCCTTCCGTTATCTTTCTCCCTCCCTATAAGGGCATATTTCTTTGTATGTGGTTTTGGTGATTGATGAAAGTGCATTTGCGGACTAATCGTGTGCATTGAGCATTTCAGATATCTCATGTCTAGGCACAAGACGATTCGGCGCCCCTTGGAGCCTATCGAAGACGGCGGTTCTCTACATTACTTTTCGGTGGATTTGAGTCATAGGAAAGCCGTATTATTAAGAGGGGGTCTGCTTCGGAAATGTTAGGGTGGAATCATCATGTACACATCTGTTCCTTTGCACCACCTTTCCTTCGCTTCATTGGAGCATCGTCTGTTTATCCTTGCCGCTGCGAGATGAAGGCCTCCTAGTGCTATAGGTTCTGTGGCGTGCGGTAGTACTGCTCAAGGGAGCAGTAGTACCGCAGGGGCACGCGGTAGTACCGCCCAGGCTTGCGGTAGTACCGCTACCTCTAGTCCAAAACGCTGGCGCGCACGGAAGTACACAGGGAAGCAATTTTTTTACTTCCGCCCCTACACGGTAGTACCGCTCCCTGCGAGCGGTAGTACCGTGCCAGATTTTCGCACATCCCAAACTCAGTGGAAGTAGTCACGGACGAAATTTATTTAGTACGTGGTTTTTGCTAGCCCAGTTGAGCCCTACCCTGTGGTAGTACCGCAGGGGTGCGTGGTAGTACCGCTCCTGCAGTACTACCACTTGTTGCCTAGTGCAACATGACCTCACCTAGCTTCTACCGCACGAGCGGTAGTACCGTAGCGCCGTGCGGTAGTACCGCGAAGCTGTGCGGTAGTACCGCATCTCGCGGGCTGAGTAGGTGGGTAATGGTTGGATCTTGTCCCCCACTATATAAAGGGGGTCTTCTTCCCCAAGAAGACTATCTCTTCCCTCCCCAAGCTCCATTGTTGCTCAAAGCTCCATTTTCGCCCGATCTCTCTCCCTAGCCAATCAAACTTGTTGTTTTCTAGGGATTAGTTGAGAAGGCCCCGATCTACACTTCCACCAAGAGAAAATTGATTCCCCCCACTAGTACCTTGCGGATCTTGTTACTCTTAGGTGTTTGAGCACCCTAGACAGTTGAGGTCACCGTGGAGCCATATTCCATTGTGGTGAAGCTTCGTGGTGTCATTGGGAGCCTCCGATTAAGTTGTGCAGATTGCCCCAACCTTGTTTGTAAAGGTTCGGTCGCCGCCTCCAAGGGCACCAATAGTGGAATCACGGCATCTCGCATTGTGTGAGGGCGTGAGGAGAATATGGTGTCCTGATACGTCTCCAACATATCTACTTTTCCAAACACTTTTGCGCTTGTTTTGGACTCTAACTTGCATGATTTGAATGGAACTAACCCGGACTGACGTTGTTTTCAGCAGAACTACCATGGTGTTATTTATGTGCAGGAGCAAACGTTCTCGGAATGACCTGAAACTTCACGGAGACAATTTTCAGAAAATAAGAAAAATACCTACCAAAGATGAAGGCCAGGGGCCCACCACCTTGCCACGAGGGTGGGGGTGCGCCTGCCCCCCTAGTGCGCGCCCCCTACCTCGTGGGCCCCTTGTTGCCTCTCCGACTCCAACTCCACCTCCATATATTGAGTTTCAGGGAGAAAAAAATCAGAGAGAAGAAATCATCGCGTTTTACGATACGGAGCCGCCGCCAAGCCCTAAAACCTCTCGGGAGGGATGATTTGGAGTCCGTTCGGAGCTCCGTAGAGGGGAATCCGTCGCCATTGTCATCACCAACCATCCTCCATCACCAATTTCATGATGCTCACCACCATGCGTGAGTAATTCCGTCGTAGGCTTGCTGGACGGTGATGGGTTGGATGGGATCTATCATGTAATCGAGTTAGTTTAGTTAGGGTTTCATCCCTAGTGTCCACTATGTTCTGAGATTGATGTTGCTATGACTTTGCTATGCTTAATGCTTGTCACTAGGGCCCGAGTGCCATGATTTCAGATCTAAACCTATTATGTTCTCATCAATATATGAGTGTTCTTGATCCTATCTTGCAAGTTTACAGTCACCTATTATGTGTTATGATCCATTAACCCCAAAGTGACAATAATCGGGATACTTACCAGTGATGACCGTAGTTTGAGGAGTTCATGTATTCACCATGTGTTAATGCTTTGTTCCGGTTCTCTATTAAAAGGAGGCCTTAATATCCCTTAGTTTCCGTAAGGACCCCTCTGCCACGGGAGGGTAGGACAAAAGATGTCATGCAAGTTCTTTTCCATAAGCACGTATGACTATATTCGGAATACATGCCTACATTATATCAATGAACTGGAGCTAGTTCCGTGTCACCCTAGGTTATGACTGTTAGATGATGAACCGCATCCGGCATAATTCTCCATCAGTGATCCATTGCCTATGAGCTTTCCATATATTGTGCTTCGGTTATTTACTTTTCCATTGCTATTGCTATCATCACTACAAAATACCAAAAACATTGCTTTTACTACTATTACCTTTTGCTACCGTTATCACCACTATCATATTACTTTGCTACTAAACACTTTGCTGCAGATATTAAGTTTCCAGGTGTGGTTGAATTGACAACTCAGCTACTAATACTTGAGAATATTCTTTGGCTCCCCTTGTGTCAAATCAATAAATTTGTGTTGAATACTCTACCCTCAAAAACTATTGCGATCCCCTATACTTGTGGGTTATCAAGACCATTTTCTGGCGCCGTTGCCGAGGAGCATAGCTCTATTCTTTGAGTCACTTGGGATATATATATATCTTCTTATCATTATGAAGAACTTGAGAGATCCAAAAACCAAGATCCATCCCTCAACTATGAGGGGAGGTAAGGAACTGCCATCTAGCTCTGCACTTGATTCACCTTCTGTTTTGAGTAAGCTTGCGACACCTACACCTGCTTCTGCTATTCGTTCTGATATGTCACATGTTATTGATGATGCCACTTCTGCTATGCATGATACTTATGATGAAACTACCTCTATGCCTGATACTACTATGCCACTTAGTGCTTTTCTTGATGAACAACTTGCTAGGGCTAGAGAAATTGAAAATATTGAATGTGATGATACTGATGAAAGTGATGATGAAGAACCACTTGCTATTCCTAAGGGTTATGTATTTGATCAAGATGCTTCTTTAACCATTTTAGCTTGCAGAAATAGAACTGAACTTAAAAGATTATTAGCTAAATGGAGTAAGCAATCCCTAAATGATAGAATGAAACCTGACCTTGCTTTTGCTACTTCACCTATCTTTGTTACTGATAAGGATTATGAATTCTCTGTTGATCCTGATATAATTACTTTGGTTGAGTCTGATCCTTTTCATGGTTATGAATCTGAAACTGTTGTGGCACATCTTACTAAACTGAATGATATAGCTACCCTATTCACTAAAGATGAGAAAACTCGCTACTTTTACATCCTTAAAATATTTCCGTTCTCATTAAAGGGTGATGCTAAGATATGGTTTAATTCTCTTGATCCTGGTTGTGTGCGTAGTCCTCAGGATATGATTTATTACTTCTCTGCTAAATATTTCCCTGCTCATAAGAAACAAGCTGCTTTAAGGGATATATATAATTTTGTGAAAATTGAAGAAGAGAGTCTCCCACAAGCTTGGGGGAGGCTTCTCCAATTACTTAATGCTTTGCTTGATCATCCTCTTAAGAAAAATCAAATACTTGATATCTTTTATAATGGACTAACCGATGCCTCCAAAGATTACCTGGATAGTTGTGCTGGTTCTGTTTTCAGGGAAAGAACACCGAATGAAGCTGAGATTCTATTGAATAATAGGTTGGCAAATGAAAATAATTGGACACCTCCGGAGCCAATTCTTGAGCCTATTCCTAAACCAACTCCGAAGAAGAGAGGTATTCCATTTCTCAGTCCTGAAGATATGCAAGAGGCAAAGAGATCCATCAAAGAAAAGGGTATTAAAGCTGAAGATGTTAAGAATTTACCTCCTATTGAATAAATACATGGTCTTAATTTACCGCCTATTGAAGAAACATATAATCTTAATTCTTTACCTATTGAAGAAACTCATGGTCTTGATAACCCGACACAGGTAGTAAAGGTAAATTCTCTCTATAGATATGATAAAGCTGTAATCTCGTTTACTAAGTTTGCTAGCCCATGCTTAGATGAGTTTGATAAATTTATGGCTAAGCAAGAAGACTTTAATGCTTATTTTGGTAGACAATTAAAATACAATTCAAATATGCTTGGACACTTGGGTGATTATATGGCTAATGTTAAAGGTGAACTTAAACTTATTAGTAAACACGCTTCTATGGTTACCACTCAAGTAGAACAAGTACTTAAAGCTCAAAATGATTTGCTCAATGAATTGAATAATAAGGATAATGATAATGCTGTTAGAGTTATGACTAGAGGTGGTAGAATGACCCAGGAACCTTTGTATCCTGAAGGCCATCCTAAAAGAATTGAACAATATTCTCAAAGAAATAATATAGATGCACCTAGCTCTTCTAAAAAGAAGAAAAAGAAAAATGATAGGACACTGCATGCTTCTAGTGATCCTATTGTTGAAACACCTGAGAATCCAAATGATATTTCTATTTCTGATGCTGAAACTCAATCTGGTAATGAACCTGAAACTAGTGATAATGTTAATGATAATGTTCATGTTGATGCTCAACCTAGTAATGATAATGACGTAGAAATTGAACCTGCTGTTGATCTTGATAACCCACAATCAAAGAATCAACGTTATGATAAGAAAGACCTTGTTGCTAGGAAACATGGTAAAGAAAGAGAGCCTTGGGTTCAGAAACCCATGCCTTTTCCTCCCAAACCATCCAAGAAAAAAGATGATGAGGATTTTGAGTGCTTTGCTGAAATGATTAGACCTATCTTTTTGCGTATGCGATTAACTGATATGCTCAAAACCAATCCTTATGCTAAGTATATGAAAGATATTATTACAAATAAAAGAAAGATAACTGAAGCTGAAATTTCCACCATGCTTGCTAATTATACTTTTAAGGGTGGAATACCAAAGAAACTTGGAGATCCAGGAGTACCCACTATACCATGCTCCATTAGAAGAAACTATGTTAAAACTGCTTTATGTAATCTTGGAGCCGGTGTTAGTGTTATGCCTCTCTCTTTATATCGTAGACTTGATTTGAATAAGTTGACACCTACTGAAATATCTTTGCAAATGGCTGATAAATCAACTGCTATACCTGTTGGTATTTTTGAGGATGTGCCTGTTGTAGTTGCAAACGTTACTATTTTAACGAACTTTGTTATTCTTGATATTCCCGAGGACAATAGTATGTCTATTATTCTTGGAAGTCCCTTTTTGAATACTGTAGGGGCTGTTATTGATTGCACTAAAGGCAATGTCACTTTTCATGTTAATGGTAATGAGCATACGGTACACTTTCCGAAGAAACAACCTCAAGTTCATAGTATCAACTCTATTGGAAAAATTCCATGGATTATATTTGGAGGTTTTGAATTTCCTCTTCCTACTGTCAAGAAGAAATATGATATTCTTATTATTGGGGATGTGCATATCGCCGTTGAGGTAACATAGTGTTATTCGAAATTTCTCCGGTTCCATGTTATTCAGAATGAGTTCGTTAACAAGACTTGATCAACCTTGTTAGTGGATTCCTTTTGATGATCATGAGATGGATGAAACAAGAAGGCACAACCTTCTGTACCCCACTTTTACTTTCTATTATTTATATTAAATAAAATAAAAATAAATATTTTTCTGTCTGTTATCTGATTATCCGTGCAATATAAAAATACCTTGAAAATAAAAGTTATCCAAATGCCCTGAAAATTAAATAAGATTTTTTCTAGAATATTTGAGGATTTATGGAACAAAGAACACACCAGGGGGCCAACCACCTTGCCACGAGGGTGGAGGGCGCGCCCCCCTGCCTCGTGGGCCCACGTTGGCCCTCCTCCACTTATTCCTGCACCCACACACTTCATCTTCCTCCCACAAACACGAATAACCAGCTCAAGCACGAGTTCTAGCTCATCTTGCTGCCATTTTCGATCTCCTTGCTCAAAGCACCTCTCACAAAACTGCTTGGGGAGATTGTTCCTTGGTATGTGACTCCTCCATTGGTCGAATTAGTTTTTGTTCTAGTGCTTTATTCATTGCAAATTTTTGCTGATTAGGTGACCCTGTTCTTGAGCTTGCATGTCAAATTTATATGGTCAAAAGTAGTTTTGATGCATGATATAGGCCCTAGGCACTTGTAGGAGTAGTTGCTATCAATATTATTGAGTTTGGTTTACTTTTATTTTGAAGTTACTAAAAATTTCAGAATTTTTCAGAAAATGACGAGGAGACTTTTGAGGGGCTCATCGAGCCAAAGCTCGAAGGAGAAGGCACCGAAGCCTAAGTATAATTTTCCTCGCACCGCGGAGGTTAGGGCGTGTGAATGGCCTTCCGAGGATTTCTTGAGAGCGGCCGGGATTTATGAAGATTTTCATGAATTGGCTCAGACTGCAGGCCTTACCGCTTTCCTCCACGACCAATGCGATCAGTATCTCTTGCTAACAAATACCTTTATGCAAAACTTTCATTTCCATTCTAGGAGCTCACCACCTACGGTGGAGTTTTATTTATATGATGAGCATAAGGAGATGTCACTTTATGATTTTTGTCGGATCTGTTTAGTCCCTTTGGGGGGCAAGATAGAAGAACCACATCGTGATGATGTGGAGGGATTTATTGACACTATCACTGTGACGCCCCCGATTTAATCGTACACTAATCATACACGCAAACGTGTACGATCAAGATCAGGGACTCATGGGAAGATATCACAACACAACTCTACCAATAAAATAAGTCATACAAGCATCATATTACAAGCCAGGGGCCTCGAGGACTCGAATACAAGAGCTCGATCATAGACGAGTCAGCGGAAGCAACAATATCTGAGTACAGACATAAGTTAAACAAGTATGCCTTAAGAAGGCTAGCACAAACTGGGATACAGATCGAAAGAGGCGCAGGCCTCCTGCCTGGGATCCTCCTAAACTACTCCTGGTCGTCGTCAGCGGGTAGCACGTAGTAGTAGGCACCTCCGGTGTAGTAGGAGTCGTCGTCGATGGTGGCGTCTGGATCCTGGGCTCCAACATCTGGTTGCGACAACCAGGCAGAAGGGATAGAAGGAAAAGAAGAAGAAGCAACCGTGAGTACTCAACCAAAGTACTCGCAAGCAAGGAGCTACACTACATATGCATGGGTATATGTGTAAAGGCCATATCGGTGGACTGAACTGCAGAATGCCAGAATAAGAGGGGGATAGCTAATCCTGTCGAAGACTACGCTTCTGGCAGCCTCCGTTTTGCAGCATGTAGAAGAGGGTAGACTGAAGTCCTCCAAGTAGCATCGCATAGCATAACCCTAACCAATGATCCTCCCCTTGTCGCCCTGTGAGAGAGCGATCACCGGTTGTATCTGGCACTTGGAAGGGTGTGTTTTATTAAGTATCCGGTTCTAGTTGTCATAAGGTCAAGGTACAACTCCAAGTCGTCCTGTTACCGAAGATCACGGCTATTCGAATAGATTAACTTCCCTGCAGGGGTGCACCACATAACCCAACACGCTCGATCCCATTTGGCCGGACACACTTTTCTGGGTCATGCCCGGCCACGGAAGATCAACACGTCGCAGCCCCACCTAGGCACAACAGAGAGGCCAGCACGCCGGTCTAAACCTAAGCGCACAGGGGTCTGGGCCCATCGCCCATAGCACACCTGCACGTTGCGTACACGGCCGGAGAGCAGACCTAGCAACCTCCATTACAAAGGAAGTCACGTTACGCGGTCCAACCCGGCGCGCGCCGCTCAGTCGCTGGCATCATGAAGTGCTTTGGCTGATACCACGACGTCGAGTGCCCATAACTGTCCCTGCGTAGATGGTTAGTGCGTATAGGCCAGTAGCCAGACTCAGATCAAATACCAAGATCTCGTTAAACGTGTTAAGTATCCGCGAACATCGACCAGGGCCAGGCCCACCTCTCTCCTAGGTGGTCTTAACCTGCACTGTCGCTCCGCCTCAAAGTAACAGTCGGGGGCCGTCGGGAACTCAGGCCCACCACTACCTGGATGGAGCCACCTGCCCCTTCAGCCCCCATCTCCGAACATTATCATAAGTGATGTAACAGTATTAGTATATATCATATATGCCCGTGATCACCTCCTGAAGTGATCACGGCCTAGTAGTATAGCATGGCAGACGGACAAGAGTGTAGGGCCACTGATGGAACACTAGCATCCTATACTAAGTAGTAGGATAGCAGGTAATGGTAACAACAGTAGTAGCAAGGACAGGCTATGCATCAGGATAGGAATAACGGAAAGCAGTAACATGCTACACTACTCTAATGCAAGCAGTATAGAGAAAAGAGTAGGCGATATCTGGTGATCAAAGGGGGGGCTTGCCTGGTGGCTCTGGCAAGAGAGAGGGGTCGTCAACACCGTAGTCGTACTGGGTAGCAGCGGCGTCGGTCTCAGTGTCTAGCGAGAGAAGAGGGGGAAGAAACAATAAATATATCGCAAACAAATGCATGACATGACAAGGCGTGATGCTAGGTGTGCCACTAACGCGGTACGAGGTGGTACCGGTGAAGGGGGAAACATCCGAGAAAGTATTCCCGGTGTTTCGTGTTTTCGGACAGATGAACCGGAGGGGGAAAGTTGCGTGTTCGCTATGCTAGGGATGCGTGGTGGAGGAACGAGCTGCGTATCCGGGTTCGCCTCGTCGTTCTGAGCAACTTTCATGTACAAAGTATTTTCATCTGACTTACAGTTTATTTTATATTAATTTTCAAATTTTTTTAAAAATTCTTGAAATTATTTTAATTATTAATAATTCAAACTCATTAAACCTAAATGCAATGGTTACCCAAAGCGTGTACCCATAGTGTGCTTAGGGGCTGACAGCTGGACCTGGTCAACTATCCAGTCTTAGTTTGACTGGACTGTTGACTGGTCAAATGGGTCAGACCTCACATGTAAGTGCCCCTGCTTTAATTAACAGTGTATTTATTTAGTGATTAGACTAACTAAGCTGCAGGTCTCACTGTTAATGTGATTAGGCTAATTAACTAATTACTAATCATTTAATTAATTAAGCCACTAATTATTTACTTTATTATTATTTCTTTTTTTTCTTTTCTAATGGGGTCGGCCACACACTAAGAGCACACACGCACACACACCACGCAGCACACTCGGCCATGGCCGTGGCTGCAAGGAAGATGGACGCGAGAGAGACTGAACTCACATTCACTGATACATCACGAGTGTACATATATACAACCCATGCACACGCAGGTGAGGCCAACTAACACCATAACAAAATCCACTAATCTAGTAGTATACACGCAGTATGACCAAATGACCAGGTAAGTATTCACGTACGAGCAGGCGGTAGAATAGGATTCTCCAACAGTGGTCATGGCCAAAACGAGCAGCAGGCAGCAAGAACAGAGTTTTAGCGGCAGCAACGGAAACACATGAGGCAGCGGCCACGAGCAGCAGCAGTTGGGAGGCGCGCGGCAAGAGCAGCAGTAGACGCAGGCGGGCGCGGCGCGGCCGCGCGTGGCGGCAGCAGGAGCAGCGCGAGCAAATACTCACGCACGTACCAACGCGTACAAGTGGACTCGGATGAGCTCGGGACGGCAAACGGCAACCAAATCAAGGCTGAGGAAGGGGGAATCCGGAGGAGAAGCTCACCAAGGAGCCGGGGACGTGGTCGGGGAGGCTGGGGACGGTCGGGGTCGAGCGAATCGACGACGGCGGTCGTCGGTGCAGGATGTCGAAGACGAGATCGATGGCGGCGAATCGGTGCGGCTCCGCTCGATTTGACGCTCTGGATGGACGAGGTCGACGATGGCGATCCTCCTGAACTCGTCGGTGCGGCGAGCGGTGGCCGGTGGCCGCGGGCTTGACGACGGCGTGGTGACGTCCCGCCCGGCCGTTAAAACAGAGAGAGGGGGAGGGGTGAGCGAGAGGCTGTGGGGAGAGCGCGAGCGAGGGGGATCTAGGGCTAGGGTTAGAGGGAGGTGCACCAGGGTCTTGTAGGCCGGGGTCGCCGGCCGGATGGCCGCCACAACGTCGGCCGGTGTCGTGGCGGGCATCGGCTCTGCCCACGACCCCCTCTGTGAACAGAGGAGGAGGCGACATGGGGAGTGGGCTGGCCTGGCCTGGCCAGCTGGGCCTTGGCCCAGGGGAGGGGGTTTTCCTTTTCTCTTGTTTTATTTTCTGTTTTGCCCTTTTCTTTCTTTTTGTTTCTTTTAATTACCTTCTGTTTTCCATTTAAAACTTGAACCAAATGACTTTTGTAAAAAGTGGAGCCTTGACATATAAATACTATGCAATAAGCTGCACTGCCACCAAAAGTCTAGCCCCCATATAATTTAGTTTGATACTTTATTAATTAGCAATGTCATTTAAATCATTTTGATTGATCCTATTTTATTTATATTAGAGCATTTAAACACTTTATAAAAACGTGGTCCTCCATCATAATTACTTATGCATCATTTGACACAACCCGAACAATTTAGTTTTGATGTGCGAAAACTTTTGTGGTTTGCCATATTTTGAATTAGAATTTTGAATCCGTTTTTGAACTAATGTGAGGTTAACAATAGTAACCCTGGTGACGTGGCATCATTAGCAGGGAATTACTGTAGCTTAATTATCCGGGCGTCACAATTCTCCTCCACTACAAGAAATCTCGTCCCGAGATTTAAGACTGGGAGTAAGGGGGAAAGTTCTGGTTACGAAATTCTAACGATTCTTCTCGGTCATAGTTGCTCTTCTCGAAGAGGTCGATCCATTACATTGATGTCTTCATTCCTTTGCTGCCGGTCATCATGATGAAGTCGACATCCTTTCTTCGGGATCTTCATCGTACTTACGAATAGGTAACGGGGTAGATCGGCAACGACAGAATGCTATAAGGGTAATAATCTGGGATTAACCCATGAATGAGTATATGAGTACCTCTCGAGTTGAACAAATAAAACACATCGAGAGTGAGGTTTGAAGGTACAATAAGAGGTTCCAAGTAGATAGATAGTTGCTCGAAGTCCGAACCAGAGTGAGAAAGGGGTTCAGAGCAGCGAGAGTAAGTATAGCGTCTGATACCAGAATAGAGCACTAGGAAGGTGGCCCGTGAGTTAAATACAAAGCCAAGCATGGGAATAACCATTAGAAACAGGATTGTGCAGGTGAGTCAGGTTTCGATCCTGTGGAACTGTGGGTTATGGGTCCACCATGTGGGTTAAAAGTAGGAAGAGGGGTGACGTCTTGCACGATCATGTAAGCAAGGCATGTCAGAGGGTGGCCCGTCGATTATGTCGGCAACAACGTCGGTACCAAGGGCGAGGGACGAAGAGAACCATTTTCCTGCTCGTCGAAAACGATGCGGACCAATAGGCAAAGTTCTCGTCTATCGGTGGCTACCGGAATGTCATCAACAATAGCAACATGGTCTTACTGACAGAGTTGTACACCAAGGTGTTTGCACAAGCAGGGAATTATTACTGCTTATATCATATAGATCATAGAAAGGGTTTAAACAAACCAATGGAAAGGGAAAAGTGTCTATCCTATTTAATCAGAACAATGGAAAGAAAAATGTGTTTAAACACATATTTCAACATATTTCAAGGGTATATCCTTCCCAAGGACAAGCAGAGCATGATATCCATGACAGGATAGTAAGTAGAAAACCATTTAGGTTAGGGGAGAGGATTTCATGACATAGCCCAAACAACTGTATTTGGATAATGGACAGAGAAAATTTAGCATTGTTCTTCAAATGCTCTTATTGAAAATCGGAGTACCACAGACATGCTTCGAGGTAGCATTGCCATGGTCTTCAAGCAAAGGTCAGACTCTGGATACACGAAGGGATTCATCATTAAGCCAAGGAGAGGATGAGGAGGTGGCTGATGGACTTAGCGATAATTCAACGGGGTATCCAAAAAGATGGATTTCCACAGTTATGTGAACAAGGAGATAACATTTGTCGGATCAAATGATATAATGATGTATGCTCAAGGAAAACATACACAATTAAACATTGGTTGAAAGGTGCGCCCCAAATATGGGTTGGGTTGCACGACCAATGTCATAATGGTGATTCAATAATCAATAGTCTAAGAACGAACGGCCGACCAATAACTTCAAAGCAATAGGGTTGCTAGAAGTGCAGAATCCAAACAACACCGTTCACTTGTTGGTACCCCGGTTGGAATCAACACGAGGACCAAGAAAGAATGGTGATGGTGAGAAGTATCACGATACCAAGAATTCTTAAGAGGTGGTGAAATTCTCACAACATTCTTGACATAAAAGATGGTAATACTCCAAGGTAAAGGAGAACAAATGCTAGATAGCAAGGATCTCAAGGTATAACACAAAACACGAACAAGTTTGTGTTGAACAGAAGGCAATCGAGTGGTCGATGATAACACAAATCATCGAGGGCAAGGATGGTATTTCTCATCAGGAATTCAATTGATATCCTTGAGGAGCTCAAAATGTTGATGATGATCATGACAATTTCTGTCGAGAGGTTTATGGAGATGTAATCGGTCGGCGATGACATCAAGTCAAATGAATGATGAAGCGAAAGGTTATTGGAACCATGGGTACGACACAAACTTGAAATCAAGTTTGTTGTTTGAGGTGAAACGATAAGACAAGGAAGATCGACGTAAGCTTAGCCCATCGTCGAAATTGTGCTCCGGAAAGAAGGACCAGGTAGCACAGTTAAAATTTGGCACGATAATGATATAGCCCAGTAGGCTCGGAATGACGTGATCGAGTTCAGACTTGTAAGTAATGAAGGTTACCAAGAGTTGTTGAATCGTAGTGCGGACTCAATTCAGTTGTCGGTGTCCTTGAGGGGTTCTAACAACTGAGAACCCGTTGGAAAAATGGAATCGGCAAGAATATTAGTTGATGAAGAACTCATAAGAAGTTATGCATCCCGTGGTATCCTCGAGATACCAGGAGGTAATACTCGACGATAGATCAAAGTACAGGTTGGAATGGGGTATTGCTCTGCAGAAGACAAGTGCTTAAACTTGCACGAGAAACGGTACCTAAAAGAGAACATGGTCGAAACCACGATTGCAAAAGGCCAGATCCCAGATATAATATGAACTTATACCAAGGGAGTAATTAATTTAAGAGAAGCTTTAATGATAAGATCTACATCGTGTCCATGGGCATGAACACAAAGTTCAAGGTCGGCTCCCACTTCTTGAATGCATAACCTTACATTTACCTCCCCTTTTCGAAGTTGTAGTGTTGAAAAGTTATCTGACGAAGCGTCAGCAGGGTATAACCCGCATAACTTTCGAGGTCACACAAATTAAGGAAGGCATAGGTTCAACCCGTCAGGGTATCGTGGAAACATATACCACAAGCTTTGAGAGTAAATATTACCAGCTCGAAAGCAGAGCATGGTTGGCAAAAGGAGAGGATACAAATTACCAAAGACATTATGTATCGGAGAAAGAACTCACAAGGTGATTAATTATGAAGGACATTGTCGGATAATAATCCAATAGTGGATATGGTGACCCACAATGGAGCTGATGTGAGTATCGATACCCAATCAGAGGAAGAAAGAATGCAAATGCATCGTTTTACAGAACATCTGAATAATTCAACGTTTAAATAACAAAGGAATTATGATTTTCAAATCAAGGGATCAGGAGAAAACGCTCTGATCAAGGACGGACAAGTTGAATAGACTTAGGGGTACAATCGATGGCAATCTGATTGGCCGAGGACCAGCTCACGTTTTAAATGACATCTGAGCTGGAAGGATGAATTCTATGATCTGAGTGAGGATTGTGAGCATTCGCAACATATTGAGTCAATGGACTCAAAATGATATTGACAAAGGTTGCCAATAAGATTACTATACTTATGGGATTAACCATAATGCAAGCAAGCAAGAATTTCAGGAGCAATAGGTTGCTCAGGATTTTCGGAAGACCGAATGGTATTTCGAAGAATTTTGTGAACTGCATGAATATTTGGGGAGGAGCGGATACTCGATAAATGCGAGTAATTATCCGTAGTGGTATGCATGTGGCAAAGAACTGCAAGGCAGTAGGCACAAAGTATTCTCGGGGTATCTTATAATAACAAGATCGACTGGGAATAAAAGTAAGCACGACAGGTCTAAATACTTACCCATAGGGATATTTCGGTGGTAGGGAATTGCAAAAGCAAGGGCATAAGGTTTCGGGAGAACATCGGAGAGTATTGTCAGAACCTTCTGTTGAAGCAGTCGATCATCTGTAATGAAGGGGCTCTTCGGCAGGAAGTGGTAACGAGAACCTAGAGTTAGATTTTAGCAAAATCATTTAACCCGAGTAGGAGAGAGTCAGAATCCCAGAGTATAGACGAGGAATAAAAGATCCTAATACCACCCAATGGTGACGTGGGCCCGTAAGGCACACAGCCATCTAGTAAAAGTTTTGTAATGACTAGACTCAACTTCGGCCAAGGAGTGTGGAAGGGGAATTCCTACAGGCAGTCGGCTCTGATACCAACTTGTGACGCCCCCGATTTAATCGTACACTAATCATACACGCAAACGTGTACGATCAAGATCAGGGACTCACGGGAAGATATCACAACACAACTCTACCAATAAAATAAGTCATACAAGCATCATATTACAAGCTAGGGGCCTCGAGGGCTCGAATACAAGAGCTCGATCATAGACGAGTCAGCGGAAGCAAAAATATCTGAGTACAGACATAAGTTAAACAAGTATGCCTTAAGAAGGCTAGCACAAACTGGGATACAGATCGAAAGAGGCGCAGGCCTCCTGCCTGGGATCCTCCTAAACTACTCCTGGTCGTCGTCAGCGGGCAGCACGTAGTAGTAGGCACCTCCGGTGTAGTAGGAGTCGTCGTCGATGGTGGCGTCTGGAT
The DNA here is from genome assembly GCF_056163025.1 of Triticum urartu. Classification (NCBI taxonomy): domain Eukaryota; kingdom Viridiplantae; phylum Streptophyta; class Magnoliopsida; order Poales; family Poaceae; genus Triticum; species Triticum urartu. The sequence goes on from NC_141874.1 coordinate 597,205,848, forward strand.
CCTGGGCTCCAACATCTGGTTGCGACAACCAGGTAGAAGGGATAGAAGGAAAAGAAGAAGAAGCAACCGTGAGTACTCATCCAAAGTACTCGCAAGCAAGGAGCTACATTACATATGCATGGGTATATGTGTAAAGGCCATATCGGTGGATTGAACTGCAGAATGCCAGAATAAGAGGGGGATAGCTAATCCTGTCGAAGACTACGCTTCTGGCAGTCTCCGTTTTGCAGCATGTAGAAGAGGGTAGACTGAAGTCCTCCAAGTAGCATCGCATAGCATAACCCTAACCGATGATCCTCCCCTCGTCGCCCTATGAGAGAGCGATCACCGGTTGTATCTGGCACTTGGAAGGGTGTGTTTTATTAAGTATCCGGTTCTAGTTGTCATAAGGTCAAGGTACAACTCCAAGTCGTCCTGTTACCGAAGATCACGGCTATTCGAATAGATTAACTTCCCTGCAGGGGTGCACCACATAACCCAACACGCTTGATCCCATTTGGCCGGACACACTTTTCTGGGTCATGCCCGGCCGCGGAAGATCAACACGTCGCAGCCCCACCTAGGCACAACAGAGAGGCTAGCACGCCGGTCTAAACCTAAGCGCACAGGGGTCTGGGCCCATCGCCCATAGCACACCTGCACGTTGCGTACGCGGCCGGAGAGCAGACCTAGCAACCTCCATTACAAAGGAAGTAGCGTTACGCGGTCCAACCCGGCGCGCGCCGCTCAGTCGCTGGCGTCACGAAGTGCTTCGGCTGATACCATGATGTCGAGTGCCCATAACTGTCCCCGCGTAGATGGTTAGTGCGTATAGGCCAGTAGCCAGACAAAGATCAAATACCAAGATCTCGTTAAACGTGTTAAGTATCCGCGAACATCGACCAGGGCCAGGCCCACCTCTCTCCTAGGTGGTCTTAACCTGCCCTGTCGCTCCGCCTCAAAGTAACAGTCGGGGGACCGTCGGGAACTCAGGCCCACCACTACCTGGATGGAGCCACCTGCCCCTTCAGCCCCCATCTCCGAACATTATCATAAGTGATGTAACAGTATTAGTATATATCATATATGCCCGTGATCACCTCCTGAAGTGATCACGGCCTAGTAGTATAGCATGGCAGACGGACAAGAGTGTAGGGCCACTGATGGAACACTAGCATCCTATACTAAGTAGTAGGATAGCAGGTAATGGTAACAACAGTAGTAGCAAGGACAGGCTATGCATCAGGATAGGAATAACGGAAAGCAGTAACATGCTACACTACTCTAATGCAAGCAGTATAGAGAAAAGAGTAGGCGATATCTGGTGATCAAAGGGGGGGCTTGCCTGGTGGCTCTGGCAAGAGAGAGGGGTCGTCAACACCGTAGTCGTACTGGGTAGCAGCGGCGTCGGTCTTGGTGTCTAGCGAGAGAAGAGGGGGAAGAAACAATAAATATATCGCAAACAAATGCATGACATGACAAGGCGTGATGCTAGGTGTGCCACTAACGCGGTACGAGGTGGTACCGGTGAAGGGGGAAACATCCGGGAAAGTATTCCCGGTGTTTCGCGTTTTCGGACAGATGAACCGGAGGGGGAAATTTGTGTGTTCGCTATGCTAGGGATGCATGGTGGACGAACGGGCTGCGTATCCGGGTTCGCCTCGTCGTTCTGAGCAACTTTCATGTACAAAGTATTTTCATCTGACTTACGGTTTATTTTATATTAATTTTCAAAAAAAATTTAACAATTCTTGAAATTATTTTAATTATTAATAATTCAAACTCATTAAACCTAAATGCAATGGTTACCCAAAGCGTGTACCCATAGTGTGCTTAGGGGCTGACAGCTGGACCTGGTCAACTATCCAGTCTTAGTTTGACTGGACCGTTGACTGGTCAAATGGGTCAGACCTACATGTCAGTGCCCCTGCTTTAATTAACAGTGTATTTATTTACTGATTAGACTAACTAAGCTGCAGGTCTCACTGTTAATGTGATTAGGCTAATTAACTAATTACTAATCATTTAATTAATTAAGCCACTAATTATTTACTTTATTATTATTATTATTTCTTTGTTTTCTTTTCTAATGGGGTCGGCCACACACTAAGAGCACACACGCACACACACCCCGCAGCACACTCGGCCATGGCCGTGGCTGCAAGGAAGATGGACGCGAGAGAGACTGAACTCACATTCACTGATACATCACGAGTGTACATATATACAACCCATGCACACGCAGGTGAGGCCAACTAACACCATAACAAACTCCACTAATCTAGTAGTATACACGCAGTATGACCAGATGACCAGGTAAGTATTCACGTACGAGCAGGCGGTAGAATAGGATTCTCCAACAGTGGTCATGGCCAAAACAAGCAGCAGGCAGCAGGAACAGAGTTTTAGCGGCAGCAACGGCAACACATGAGGCAGCGGCCACAAGCAGCAGCAGTTGGGAGGCGCGCGGCAAGAGCAGCAGTAGACGCAGGCGGGCGCGGCGTGGCCGCGCGTGGCGGCAGCAGGAGCAGCGCGAGCAAATACTCACGCACGTACGTACGCGTACAAGCGGACTCGGATGAGCTCGGGACGGCAAACGGCGACCAAATCAAGGCTGAGGAAGGGGGAATCCGGAGGAGAAGCTCACCAAGGAGCCGGGGACGTGGTTGGGGAGGCTGGGGACGGTCGGGGTCGAGCGAATCAACGACGGCGGCCGTCGGTGCAGGATGTCGAAGACGAGATCGATGGCAGCGAATCGGTGCGGCTCCGCTCGATTTGACGCTCTAGATGGACGAGGTCGACGATGGCGATCCTCCTGAACTCGTCGGTGCGGCGAGCGGTGGCCGGTGGCCGCGGGCTTGACGACGGCGTGGTGACGTCCCGCCCGGCCGTCAAAACAGAGAGAGGGGGAGGGGTGAGCGAGAGGCTGTGGGGAGAGCGCGAGCGAGGGGATCTAGGGCTAGGGTTAGAGGGAGGGGCACCGGGGTCTTGTAGGCCGGGGTCGCCGGACGGATGGCCACCACGACGTCGTCCGGTGCCGTGGCAGGCATCGGCTCTGCCCACGACCCCCTCTGTGAACAGAGGAAGAGGCGACGTGGGGAGTGGGCTGGCCTGGCCTGGCCAGCTGGGCCTTGGCCCAGGGGAGGGGTTTTTCCTTTTCTCTTGTTTTATTTTCTGTTTTGCCCTTTTCTTTTTTTGTTTCTTTTAATTACCTTCTGTTTTCCATTTAAAACTTGAACCAAATGACTTTTGTAAAAAGTGGAGCCTTGACATATAAATACTATGCAATAAGCTGCACTGCCACCAAAAGTCTAGCCCCCATATAATTTAGTTTGATACTTTATTAATTAGCAATGGCATTTAAATCATTTTGATTGATCCTATTTTATTTATATTAGAGCATTTAAACACTTTATAAAAACGTGGTCCTCCATCATAATTACTCATGCATTATTTGACACAACCCGAACAATTTAGTTTTGATGTTCGAAAACTTTTGTGGTTTGCCATATTTTGAATTAGAATTTTGAATCCGTTTTTGAACTAACGTGAGGTTAACAACAGTAACCCTGGTGACATGGCATCATTAGCAGGGAATTACTGTAGCTTAATTATCCGAGCGTCACAATCACTGTAGGGGAAACAAGGAAGGTTTCCGATGCACGAATCACTAGCATACATTTTCCTGTTTTACGCTACTTTGCATTATTTTCTAGTCGTTGCTTAATTGGTCGCGGAAACTGTGGAAACCTGAGTATCCCTGATATTATTATTTTGCACCATGGTTTATACGGTGATAACTCTTTTAGTATGGGCAGCATTATTGCCAAACAGTTAAGTCTGAACCGTACGAAGGGCCCCATCTTTGCAGGCATCTATGCTACACGCCTAGCTGGACATTTTAACATACCTATTAGGCATGCCGAGAAGGAAGAAAAAGTGTTGCCCCGTGTTTATCTAGATTATAAACGTATGGTGGCACATGATTTTATTGTTAAGAATAGGGAAGGAGATATTAAATATCAATTGTTCTTTAATAAACATCATCCTAAGACTATTACCTTGCCTGCTCCTTCTTTGTTTGATTTGACTGTAGGCACGTACCTTGTTCCGTTGACGGCTATCAACGCCTACCGAAACCCTGCACCAGCCGAGGACCCAGAGACGGAACCACAATTTGATCCTTCATGGCAGTCTAATTACCAGTGGGATCCGGAGATGATTGTCAGCCAGTGGCAATCTGAGCCTTCTTCTTCCTCATCACAGTACGACCCCAACAACTATTATTATGGATATCCGCCAGGCCAGCCGTGGCCATATACCGACTTAGGCCAAAAGCCTAAGCTTGGGGGGGTACGTTTTTCTCACCGACATTACATTTATGCTCACACACTCATTGCTAGATGTCGGTGCTCATACTTTTTCATTGTATCATCCATGCTAGTTTATTTTCCTTCTTATGCTTTCTTCTTGTGTGTTTAATAAACCTTAAGAAAAACCAAAAAAATTAGTTGTAGTTTTTAATTAGTTTACTTTCCATGCTTGTAGTAGTAATTAAAAAGAAAACCCAAAAAGATTTCCTGTTCTTCTTTTGCTTGTTGGGAGCTTTCCCGTGTAAATAGTTTTATTTCTTTTCTTTTCTTTGGGGGTCGATAGGAGAAGACCATAATTAAATTGTTGAGGTGGCTCTTATATGCATTATTGTTGATCTGACAAAAGAGCCCATATTGCCTTGTCTTCTCCTGTTTATTGAATGCTTGCAGATTCAAGCTTAGTCCAATGCACGTGCACTATTATTATTATTCACATCGTTCGGTCGTGCAAGTGAAGGGCAATTATGATGATATGTGATGGACTGACTGAGATGAGAAAAAGCTGGTATGAACTCGACCTCTTTTGTTTTTTTAAATATGATTAGTTCATTGTTCCTGATTTAGCCTATTATGAATAAACATGTTTGCAATGACAACTAGAGATCATAGTTTCTTGTGCCATGCTTGATTAGCTATGAGTTATAATGGTTTACCTTGCGTGCCAACATGCTATTAAAATGTTTATGATGTGGTATGATAGGGTGGTATCCTCCTCCAAATGATTTAAGTGACTTGACTTGGCGCATGTTCATGCATGTAGTTGAAACAAAATCAATATAGCCTTCACGATATTTATGTTCATGGTGGATTATATCCTACTCATGCTTGCATTCAGTGTTGATTAATTTTAATGCATGTTCATGACTATTGTCGCTCTCTAGCTGGTCGCTTCCCAGTCTTCTGCTAGCCTTCACCTGTACTAAGCGGGAATACTGCTTGTGCATCCAGACTCCTTAAACCCCAAGTTATTCCACATGAGTCCACTATACCTACATATATGCGGTATATACCTGCCGTTCCAAGTAAATTTGTATGTGCCAAACTCTAAACCTTCAAATAAATATCCTGTTTTGTATGCTCGAATAGCTCATGTATCAACTAGGGATGTCTGTATCTTCCATGTTAGACGGGTTATTCTCAAGAGGAGTGGACTCCGCTCCTCACTCATGAGATAAATGGCTGGTCACCGGGATGCCCAGTCCAATGCTTTATGCAAACTAAATCAAAATAATTGCAAACAAAACTCCCCCTGGGACTCTTGTTAGTTGGAGGCACTCGTTGTTTCGATCAAGCCATGGATTGATGCTTGTGGTGGAAGGGGGAGCATAAACTTTACCATTCTGTTTGGGAACCACCTATAATGCGTGTAGCATGGAAGATATCACCATCTCTTGGTTGTTATGTTGACAATGAAAGTATACCTCTCAAAATATTATTCACCTCTGTTTCAAAACTGAGCTCTGGCACCTCTACAAATCCCTGCTTCCCTCTGCGAAGGGCATATCTATTTACTTTTATGCTGAGTCATCATCCTCTTATTAAAAAGCACAAGTTGGAGAGCACTGCTGTCATTTGCATTCATTATTTTTAGTTTACATAGAGTATGACTTGACTGGATCTCTTTTACCATGAATTACAATGTCTAGTCAGTCCTTGGTCTTTAAAGGTGCTCTGCATTTATGTTATGCGGTCTCAGAAGGGGCTAGCGAGATACCACCTTGTTATATCATATTATGATTGTTTTGAGAAAGTGTTGTCATCCGAGTTTTATTATTATGGCTCGCTAGTTGATTATGCCATTGATATGAGTAAACTTGAGACCTATGCATTATTGCGAATGTGGTTAGTTATAATCTTTGCTGAAAACTTGAATGCTGGCTTTACATATTTACAACAACAAGAGCAAATAGAGTTTGTAAAAGTTTTTCTTTATCACTCTTAGTTTATCAACTGAATTGCTTGAGGACAAGCAAAGGTTTAAGCTTGGGGGAGTTGATACGTCTCCAACGTATCTAATTTTCCAAACACTTTTGCCCTTGTTTTGGACTCTAACTTGCATGATTTGAATGGAACTAACTCGGACTGACGTTGTTTTCAGCAGAACTACCATGGTGTTATTTATGTCCAGGAGCAAACGTTCTCGGAATGACCTGAAACTTCACACAGACACTTTTCAGAAAATAAGAAAAATACCTGCCAAAAATGATGGCCAGGGGGCCCACCACCTTGCCACAAGGGTGGGGGCGTGCCTGCCCCCATAGGGCGCGCCCCCCTACCTCATGGGCCCCCTGTTGCCTCTCCAACTCCAAATCCACCTCCATATATTGAGTCTCGGGGAGAAAAAAATCAGAGAGAAGAAATCATCGCGTTTTACGATACGGAGCCACCGCCAAGCCCTAAAACCTCTCGGTAGGGCTGATCTGGAGTCCGTTCGGGGCTTCGAAGAGGGGAATCCGTCACCATTGTCATCACCGACCATCCTCCATCACCAATTTCATGATGCTCACCGCCGTGCGTGAGTAATTCCATCGTAGGTTTGCTGGACGGTGATGGGTTGGATGGGATCTATCATGTAATCGAGTTAGTTTTGTTAGGGTTTGATCCCTAGTGTCCACTATGTTCTAAGATTGATGTTGCTATGACTTTGCTATGCTTAATGCTTGTCACTAGGGCCCGAGTGCCATGATTTCAGATCTAAACCTATTATGTTCTCATCAATATATGAGTGTTCTTGATCCTATCTTGCAAGTTTATAGTCACCTATTATGTGTTATGATCCGTTAACCCCGAAATGACAATAATCAGGATACTTACCGGTGATGACTGTAGTTTGAGGAGTTCATGTATTCACTATGTGTTAATGATTTGTTCCGGTTCTCTATTAAAAGGAGGCCTTAATAAACCTTAGTTTCCGTAAGGACCCAGCTGCCACGGGAGGGTAGGACAAAAGATGTCATGCAAGTTCTTTTCCATAAGCACGTATGACTATATTCGGAATATATGCCTACATTATATCAATGAACTGGAGCTAGTTCCGTGTCACCCTAGGTTATGACTGTTAGATGATGAACCGCATCCGGCATAATTCTCCATCAGTGATCCATTGCCTATGAGATTTCCATATAGTGTGCTTTGCTTATTTACTTTTCCATTGCTATTGCTATCATCACTACAAAATACCAAAAACATTGCTTTTACTACTGTTACCTTTTGCTACCGTTATCACCACTATCATATTACTTTGCTACTAAACACTTTGCTGCAGATATTAAGTTTCCAAGTGTGGTTGAATTGACAATTCAACTGCTAATACTTGAGAATATTCTTTGGCTCCCCTTGTGTCGAACCAATAAATTTGGGTTGAATACTCTACCCTCGAAAACTGTTGTGATCCCCTATACTTGTGGGTTATCATGGCCCTAGTGGCTTCTTGGGGAGCATTGTGCCTCCACACCGCTCCAACGGAGACATACTTCCTCTCAAAGGGAAGGAACTTCGGTAACACATCCTCGTCTCCATCGGTTCCACTTTTGGTTATCTCTTAACTTTACTTGTGAAAGCTTATATTGTGTTATATCCCTTGCTCGCTTGTGTGCTAGTTGTTGTTGCATCATATAGGTTGCTCACCTAGTTGCATATCTAGACAGCGTATTTTGTTGCTAACTTTAATTTGGTAAAGAAAAGCTAAAAATTGTTAGTTGCCTATTCACCCCCCTCTAGTCAACCATATCGATCCTGGGTATCAGAGCCTCATCTCTTTATTAAGGACTTTGCTGTCCGAAGAGTATGGTTGACACCTCACACAAGGTGCACTACAAAAAACACACTTCTGTGATGATACGTGTTTGTCACAGTAGGTCGCGTTTTCTTTCATGCATGTACATCCATGACGATTTTATGACAGAATCAAGATAGTCATACCTGTGCTGTCGTAGAAGTGTTCCATGACATTACCAAAATTATCATCACGGAAGTGTCCACTTCCATGATGATAAATTGCGTGTCACAGAAGTGCTTTCGTCAAGGGTGACCGACACGTGGCATCCACCGTAACGGAACGCCGTTAAGCTATCGGGTCAGGTTTTGGATCCGATAACCCATTAACAGCCCCGACCAATGGGGATTTTCCACGTGTAAAATCATCATTGGCTGGAGAAGCACGTGTTGGCTCATCGCTGGGACATATGTCATCCACTCATTGGACAGAAGGCGCCTATGATACATCGACACATGGCACGACCAAACAGAGGCCCATTCCTGTGAAAAGGCCAGCCCGTTTGACTTGGTCAAAAGGTGGTGGGCCGGCCCATGGAAAGCCTATTAACGGCATGTTCGCATATAGCCCATTTACAGCCCGCTAACCCAAGGCCCGTTACGCCCTATTCGAATTAGGCCCATTAGCGTCATCTGGGCCATCCAATATGATTCCAGCTTATTTTCACTTCGGGCCCATGTATGGCCCATGACGTCTTTTGGCCCATATGAGGCCCTATGTAACTCTTGGCCTATTAACGACCCATGGTGAAACTGGCCCGTAATGAATAGTGTATCACTTTACAGCCATTAACGGCCCGTGGTGAAACTGGCCCATAAAGAACAGTGTATCACTTTATACCCATTAACGGCCCGTTATTCCGTTGGGCCGTTTCCAGCCCATGTTATCTTTTGGCCTTCTCAGAGCCCATTTATTCTTGGGCTATTTTCCAGCATTCGTTTACTTACGGCTCGTTACTGTCATTTTCTGCTTGTGGGCCAAATTCAGCCCGTGGTTACAGTCGGCCCATTTGTGGTCGTTAATACGTTGGGCCGTTTTCATAGCGTCATCAAATACGGCCTATTAACGATGGCCCGTTATGGTCGGCCCATGAACGGACGATTCCAACTCTAGCCCGTTTACGGCCAGAATGCGGTCTGTTTGGCCCATGTTTGGCCAATCGATCATACGGCCCGTATAAGGCCCATTGATGATACGGCCCGTAGAAGGCCCATTGTTTCTACGGCCCGTAGAAGGCCCATTGTTTCTACGACCCATAGAAGGCCCACTGTTTTTACGGCCCATAGAAGGCCCACTATTTATACGGCCCGTAGAAGGCCCAATGTTTCTACTGCCCGTAGGAGGCCCAGTGTCACTACAGTAAATATTAGCCCGTGGTTATTGTGGCCTATTTTTAAAAAAATAGGTTATTGCAGCCACTAGCAAACTGCAGAAAAAGAACTGCACTGACTACAAGCAAACAAATAAACAAGACAACAAGGAAATAAATAAGCAAACAACTTACACTAGGCTATCACAGCTATTACACATATTACATCCACTGGGCATCAAAGTTCGCCACAAGTGCAAATATAGGGAACACAGCAGCATATAAACGCCATAGCAAAACAAGTCCAGAACTGAAACCACTTCAGAAGAGCTCAAGAAACAATATCCTGGGTACCCATAATGCTGGCAAGATGCTTAGCAAGCTTATTAACTTTCTCTTGTTTGGCGCTTAAGTCCTCCAGCGCTTGCTGTTGCACCAGAAAGTATGCATCTGAATTCTGCAGGGACTTCCTCAGTCCTTCGGTTTCCTGTCGTATAACATCAGATCGATGTCTTTCAACTTGAAGTTGAGACTCAAGAAGCCGAACTGATTCAGGCAACGAGTTCGAAGAGCTGGTGCCAGCAGTGGTAACCAGTAACTCGAACACTACATCAAGACAGGACTTTGGGGTTGTCTTAGTGTCTTCAATATAGTTTTTATCAGCTTTCTTGGAGACCAACAGGGATGTCTCACTATCTTGAACCTTATCTGCATTACTTCCTTTACCATTGCATAACAGGGTACTCTTCTCCAATATTTTATCCACGTTCTAAAAGAGAAACAAATGAACACATCTCAGGTTTACAATGTAGTATATGAAACTCATTTTGGTAAACCAGTTCAGTAGTAAGGTGGACAGGATAACAGCATGAAACAAACATATATCTATGTAGTATGTTCACTGTATGGTCTATATCATTCTAGTTTATGTTGGCAAATCAAGATAGATATAGTTCGAATCATATCTATTTAAGACAAAGCAGCATAGACAGAATATAAGTGTGGGAAACTACACAGTAATAACAACACTTGTAATGTGCATGGCATGAGAACATAACAGTTTATTCAGTTGAAACTGAAATCAACATAGAGCAAGTTACAACAGCAAACAGCCAAACACGTTGAAGAAACAGGTTTAAAACATACCTGTTGCTCCATTGGAGTTTCAATTGCATCCTTAAAATTTGAAATTAGTTGGTATCAGTAAATACAATGATGCAAGAGCAAAGTAGTATGAACCATAGCTACGAAACCTGACCTAAGAACAATTCTTCTTCTACTTTAAGCATTGACTTCGGGTTTGGAGTGGTAGTCCTCGTGATTTGGGCACAGCAGTTGCCTTACTAACTGCTCGTGTTTGGGTGCTCTGTGGTGGAGACGGTGCTATGTCAACAGGAACTGGGTGTCTATCTGCTGGGGTTGGGGTTAGAAGGGGTGTGGCTGGTTCTCTGTCCAACTGGGTAGGTGTACAATCTGCATGAGTGTGGGTTATGTGTGGTGGGGCTGGTTCTTGGGCAAGTACAACCGTGGTTCTATCTGCATCGACAGGTAGCACGATCTTTTTTGAAGACTGTGTTTTTACTCCCACGGATACTGCCATCACTCCCTCCAATTGAAATGGCTGATAAACAAGAAAAGTAATTGAATGTACAGACATTGTAAGATAGACATGTGCAATGGATAGTAGGGAAGAAAACAGGGCATGAAATAATTCACATTTATGTTGTCTAAGCAAACAGAATAGCAGGACATAATTTCACATATATGATGGCTAATTAAACAGGATAGCACGACACAATTTCACATGTATGATGGCTAACTAAACAGGATAGAATGACATACTTCAAAATATGATGACTATGTAAACAGGATGACATGATGTAACTATACGATGTGTCTATTAAAGTGGTTGGCATGCCATAAATCACAAACATGCCGTCGATGGAAACATGATGGCATGATATAATTCACGGATAGAATGACATAATTTAAAATATGATGACTATATAAACATGATGAGATGATATAACTATATTATGTCTTTAGAAAATGGGTTGGCATGCCATAATTCAGATACATGCTGTCTATGTAAACATCATGGCATGACATAATTCAAATATATGATTTATATACTAAGGAAGTGAGCAGAGGGCAATCGCATATATGATGTGTCAACTAAGGAGATGGCATTCAATATTGTGTATATGATGTAAAAACTAAGCATTGTAATACAACATATGCATTATATGAGTAATATAACCCTGCCAAGTTTGAGCATACACCTCAGGGGGATAATAGGACTGGTCATCTGCCTCTGAATCCTCCTCTGAAGAGCTATCTGTAACCAGCAAGATATCTGCTTCAACAGGTAGCATTGTCTGCTCTGAAGACCTTGTTTTCACTCCAGATTTCTCCATCACTAATTCAAATGGCTGATGCACAGGAAGAGCAGTTGAATATACAAACATTGTCGACAAAAGCAATGACAAATACAAAAAAAGGACGGCATGCTATAATTCACATATATGACGCTTGCCTAAACAGCATGGCATTGCATGATTCACATACATAATGCCTTGCAACAAGATAACATTACATAATTCACATATATAATGTCTTGCAACAAGATGGCATTGCATAATTCACATATATGATAATTAGACACTAAACAGGTGGCATTCACACAAAGCATGTCTAAACTAAGCAAATGACATAGAATTGCAAGATACCATACGCACGATATGAGCAACATAACCCTGCCAAGTTAGGGCATGCACCTCGGGGGGGGGGGGGGAAATATGACTGGTCATCTGTCTCTGAATCCTCCTCTGAGGAGCTATCGGTAACCAGCAAGACATGCGCTTCATCAGATAGCATTGTCTGCTCTGAAGACCTTGTTTCCACTCCAGATTTTTCCATGACCGTGATGAATGGGTGATGCACAGGAAGAGTAATTGAATGTACTAAAATTGTTGACAAATTTAACACGTAATAAAAAAATGATGGCATGATATAGTTCACATATAAGATGACTGGCTAACCAGGGTGGCATTGCAAAATTCACATATATGATGCCTGGCTAGACAAGATGGCATTGCATGATTCACATATATGATAAAGAAACTAAACAGATGGCATTGACATAAAGCATGTCTAAACTAAGCAGATGACATCTTTAATGTATATAGTAAGCAATGCAAGTCACCATATGCATGATATTACCAACATCAGCATGCCAAGTTAGAGCGAAGTCCTCATGGGGTAAATAGAGTGGTCTTCTCCTTCTGAATCCCCCTCAGAACAGTTATCTTCCTCTTGATTACGATCCGAACTGGGTGGAGGGGGGCTGCCTTTGCGCCCACCATGGAACGACGTATGCATGGAATTTTATTGCCACGCAAGGCTCGTCTCTTTTGCTCTACATGATCAGTTCCATTGTGTACAATAACTGGCATGCATAGGAATAAAACATAGTGAGATTATGTAAGGAGTGCATGCACAAATCCAGAGTGATGGTAGTAAACTGTGGATAGACCCAAAACCAATGATAGCAGGCAGATAATAGCTTTAGTTAAAAAATACATATAATGGCTCCTTTAATGTATGTTTGCACCCAACATGAAACTCATAGTAGACACCGGAGATTAACCAGATAGTAGACAGATAGTACTGATTGTTGCCCCAATATGTACCCCACAACCATTTAAAAACTCAAGTTTCAGCATTAGTTTGGACCTGATTCGGAGTCTAATAGGTGAACACGACGATAATGTAGCATGTCATCATATTAATTGACGCATAACATAAGAAGACACAGAAGAGTGCAACCTCTCTTGCTGACCCATGTAGTCCTCAAGGTCATCTGCTCAGTTGATGATGGTAATGCAATTGCCGTGGCTGCCGGCGGTGGGGAAGAAGATCTGAGGCCGTGAAAGACAGTATGGAGAGCGGATCCCTGCTGTGGTGAACCCTTCCGTCATTGGAGCAGCCGAGCTGGGGTGGAACACAACGCCGCAGGAGCAGGACAAACCACACAAGGTTTTCTTTGACACATATTTGTAACAGACGTAATTGAGTAAGGGCTTGTTTGAATTTGAGGATTCTAACAATGCAGGGATAGGAAATGGATAGGGATAAGATAGGAATGCACGTGCAAAACAGAGAATTTAAAAACACAGGATTTCTGCCAATCTGGGTGTTTGATTCACAACAATTGGTAGATCACAGGATGCAAAAAAGCATGGTGAGATTAAGTCAAACCACAAGAAAATGTACGGTTATAATGCTATTATGCTACTATCCCTTAGTCTTGTGCTTGATGAATAGGAATATGAAAAGGAGGAGAAGTGGAAATTAGAACTCCTATGGTTTTTCTTTCAAGGATACACTAAAGGAACAAATCCTACAGTTTTCCTTTGCTCCATTCCTTTGCACCAAATTCATGAAAAGTAGTACCATAGGAAACTTTCCAATTTCGATGTTTTTCATTCAATTTTCCTTTCAAGCACTGGCGATTCTAGTAGGCAGGCTTGAGCAAGGAAAATCCTACACTAAAAAATGTTTTTGTGCTACTTCTATTACTTTGGACCCAGGCCACTGCCATACTAGCTCAACTCCCAGGCCCATCGACAAATGCACAGCTCAAACGCGCAGAGATAAATAATGATAGCGTTCAAGAGAGTCCATCACGGATAGCTAAGTTGCCTGGTACCTCACTGCTTGTCATATAGTAGGATAAAATAATTGTATTTCCCGTTACTACGAGTGCTCAGTGGACAATATATATATAACATGTAGAGTAAAAAAGAGATGCAACAAGTGTACAACCTCTTTGGAGAAGCCATGTCGATCTCAGCGTGATTGGATTGGCCGGTGAGGATGCTCCGGCTGACTTGGCTGTCGGAGGAGGGGGGAGATCTTAGGCGTCTGGAGATGGAGCCTGTGGTACTGCTCTGCTGTGATGGAGGGTTTCGTCATTGGAGCAGCTCCGGTGAGTTGTACGACGCTGAGGCTGAAGCAGGACAAGAGAGACAACGAACAACGTTAACCTGAGTGGAATTCTAATAGCATCTCCAATACATGACGTAAAATACATAAATACAAAGTGCTAGATGTAAAATACGTCAGCCGCTCATCTCTGAACTTAACTGTCGAAACTGAATTTAACTATCGAAACTGAACTTAACTGTCGAAACTGAACTTAACTGTCGAAACTGAATTTTGCTATCGAAACTGAATTTTGCTGTCGAAACTGAACGCACTAGCAAGGTGAGGCTACACGTCGGTTGACTGACTTTTTCATCTCTGGTCAGTCGATTTTGCAGCCGTTGGATACGAAATCAAGGGCCTGCGGTTCATCTTCAACCTCCACCCCCCCTGAGCCGCCAGCCACCACCGGCCAAACAGCAGCCCCCCGCCGCCCGCGGCCGGCGGTGCACCGCCCCGAAAACACTCCCCACCGCCGGTCCGTCGCCGCCCCGGCCATCCCTCTAGCCCCCCCCCGTGCCGAGCTTTTTCTCTGGCGATCCCCACGCCACCGCCCCGCCAACGCCCCGCCACCGCGGGCGACCATCGCCCCATCTTGAACCCTAAGATAGATAGTGGGGTACCTCTCCGGCGAGCCCCCCTCCCCGCTGCGGCTGGTTCTTCCTTCACCCCGGCGAGCCCCCCCCTGAAAATCGACTGACCCAAAAGTCGATTCAGTCGACTGAAGTGTAGCTAAATCGGAGCAGCATCGCAAGCAAGAGCAAGAGCGAGAGCAGCAGCGCGAGCAAGAGCATACCAGGTAGGGGACCGAGAGCAAGAGCAGAGCAGCAGCGCGAGCGAGAGCTAAAGCAGCAGCAGCACCTACTGATGTGGACGCGCCGCCGAGGGAGCGACGCCATGGAGGAAGTAGCCGGCAACGCCACCGTGGATGGAGCCGCGCCGTGTCGGCTCGGGACCGAGCGCCGGCAGCACCGTGAGATCGAATCAAGAAGAAAATGCGGCGATTAGTGTACAACCTCTTTGGTGGTGCCGATTAGGCCGCAGCTTCATCCGAGGAAACGATGATGATGATGCTCTTCCGGTGGTGCAGGTGAAGACGGCGGTGTGGGAATGGAGGTGGCGTGAAAGACGAGGGGAACATCGGGGCAGCTCCTTGGAGGTGGAGGACGGGGTGGCTGAATCGGCGGGACGATGAGATCGACGACGGATCCTCTTCTGGTATGGTGGATGAGGGACGTCGAGGTGTTGCTGTGGACGACATCGTCGGGGAAGAGGCTCCGGCTAGGTGGCGGACGGAGCAGGGTGTGGGGTTTCGTCACGGGTTTTCGCGCCTCGGTGTACGAATGTGTGGGCGGATGGGATGGCAGTGGGGAACCATGGCTTAGAGACACGCTTGTGCGAAATGTGGGGTAAGTTACGAAAGTACCCCCACCGATTTGAGGCGGTTCTTTCAGTTCAGGGGTACCACGGGCATTTCGCATGTCGGGATTTCACAGGAGGTGGGAGTTTTCGCGCGCGTTGTAATTTTGGAATAGCAAGGCACGTGTTCAGATGGAGGGAGTTGTCGGAGCACAATGAGACAAAGATATATCTTAAATATTTCGGGCTAACAAGGTGCGGGTTGAAGAGGCGGGAGTTTCGCAACACGATAGACAGAGACGCTAGCTTGAATTTTTGACATAACAAGGCGCGACTTGAAATTTCGGAAGAACAAGCTTAACGTGTACCCCCAAAAAAGACAATTTGCACCTCAACACGCACAACACACACAAACACCATTTAGACTAGAGTAAGGTACACGTGCATTGCACGCATGAGATTTGGCAACCAAATTATGAATAAATACCACATTATAGCATGCAAGCTTTGAGTCATATATGCATGATGTAGATGTAGATGTTCGTTTAATTCTTATAGTTCATTTCATTCAAAATCATCTAGTTTTTATAAGAAAGCTAATCTATTTTAAGATTCATGGAATTGTGCGTCGTAAGACATAAAGTAAAAACAAATAATGGCAAATCATGTAGAAAAACATTTGGGCAATTCTGATATGGAAGATTCCAGAACAAATAAGAAGTGCTTGTGTTCTGATGTTTGTGCATTATGCTTAAGTTCAACCATGGAGTCTTCTAGATTATACATGTGGCGAAATCTGGTGGAATCTAGATGATATCCAACGGTTAGGAGTGCTCAAATTTGCAATCTTTGGACCATCGGATTCGCCTCATCCAACGACCATCTTTCAAAGTTAAAGTTACCCGCACACAATATAATAAAAATATAAAATATTATATATAAGGGTATAGATATAGATATGTGATGCGAAAGCCGCCCATCATCTCCAATTAGAATAGTGTGTCCATGCACGGATGCGACATGGCCAAATGATGCCTGCCATCAGTATCTCAAATTCAAATCAGTCTGACCTTGTTCAATGTGTATACATTACAACATGCTCGTTTCCAAACCACACCGCGCAGATCTCAGTTATATTCATGCATGCATGGGTTTCAAACATCAGGATCTCTTATTCAAATATTTGAATTCAACTTTACATTGATTATGACCTCACCTATTCTTTTACACCCACACAGTAGTCTTCTCTTTATAATTGTACCACTAACTTTCTCTCGGGCATGCATGCACACACACTACCAGTCGACATTATCCATCGCACACATGCAATCTTTTTCTTCAGGTCGGTCTCCCATGAAGGCACACACCCACACACATCCCCCTCTCCATCATATCGGGCATTATTTATCTCTCACGCGTGCATGCGCAACGACCGATGTTCCTCTATGTATGTGTGTATATAGCTAGGTCTTTCATAGTTTTCCACACAAACCGATCAATCGATATATCCAGTGAGGTCTCACCCTCTTTCCCACGTCCACATCGATCAATCTATACCTATCTATATAGGATTAACATATATAGCTAATACACCCACATTAATTATATATCCAACGTCTCCCTCTCATCATCCATGCCTTCCGCTTCATCTCTCAGACGCGTGCACAATGGCGAAGACAGGGGGAAGTAAGGGCCCTGCCCCCTCCCCCCTAACATCACCATATATCGAGGCTAATATGAATGTGATCATTAGACAATTGCTGCTAAAAATGGTTTAAATTCATGAATTGACCCTCCTCGTAAAGGATTAGCAATGCTTGGCCCCCTAGCTCATTTATTTTTCATGGCTCCGCAACAGCGCACGTGTTCGCCCCCTCTCTCTAAATATCGATCTCGCACTTGTGCATTCCTTCATAGTCTCCCTCCACTCGGCCCCTCGCACCATCTTCTAGCCCCCACCGGATTTTTCCACATGTACAATGTAGCAGACTCCATGGTTGAACTAAGCATAATGCACAAACCTCAAAACAACAGTGGTTCTCTTTTGTTCTAGAATCTTCCGTATCATAACTGCCCAAACTTTTTTTCTAGTTGAATTGCCATTATTTGTTTTACTTTATGCTTTACAACGCACAATTCTATGAATCATAAAATATATTAAGGGCTTCTTTGATTCAAAGGATTCTCAAAGGAATTCTGGAGGATTCTAATCATTAGGAATTTTTCCTATCTTGGTTGTTTGATTTGTAGGATTGTAAACCATAGGAATTTTTCCATATGATTCATTTGCACTAGATTTCATAGGAAACATCCCATCCACTCAAACCTCTTTGAAAGAATTCTGCGTTTTTTCTATGCACAATCAAACACTCGTACAATCCTATAGGATTCAAGACGACATTCCACAATAATCCCATGTTTTTCCTATTCCCGCGTTCTTAGCTTTTTTTATAAAAACTAATTGATTTTGAATGAGATGAACTATAAGAATTAAACGAAGGGCTACATCAAGCATATATGACTCAGAGCTTACATGCTATAGTGTGGTATTTATTCATAATTTGGTGGAAAATCTGATGCATGCAATGCACGTGTACCTTACTAGTACTTCGAGTTTGTGCAAAACACATAAATTAGAATACCAATGGCATGCTACACAGTGTCTCTCTTACAGTTCATGAAGCCACGTGGCACATGTGGAGGCGTTGTCGTGACCTCCTTGCTTGGATTGATCACAGTGACGTGCTACTGGTTCCAGAAGAATGTACTCGTCCTCCCTGAGCCATACTGGCGGTACATGCACGAAGCGAAGATGTGCACGCACGCCATGCACGCACTCATTCCCTCGCACGCACACGCGGGTACACGGGCGGACACAATTTTGTACCAAGATCCACCCCATGTGATATTTTGACGCGTGTAAAGTCGTTCACTTCATTGATGGTCAATTAATACAGTGCATGCAAATTGAGTGGACGTGAGGGCGGAAGAAAGACATTATTACTCCACCACGCGCATGCGAGTAGTTAAATCGTGGGTTGCCAGTAGTACTTACATTGGTCTCCTTCATATTTTGTGCCAATTTTTGACAGTAACATAATATTTACACATTTGAGCAGTGTAGTACTTGAAATTTATGTTCCGCTAAACTCATCGGGAGCCGTTTCAGGCCTCGAAACCAAAACCATCAATCAATCTTTACCTTGTTCCCATCACATTCGAAAGCCTGCTCACACCTACTAGTACATACCAAACCTGAACGTGTTCCCACTATGCAGGTATTAGTACTAGTGCTAGTACTTAGGTTATAAAAAGGGGAACTACCTAACCGAAAATTACTCGACCTTTCCTCCTCATAAGTGCTTCTTCTTCGTCCGTCGTTGCCATGGCCGGTGAGCAGAGCTCTAGGTCGAGAACTACTCGCAACAAGGGAGCGGCAACCAAGGTTGTGGAAAAAAAGAGAGCGCTCGCCGCCACGCAGAGACCTCGAAAGATCTCTCACGGGCAGGCGATGGCTCCCAGGAGCGCCCTAGCCGCGGAGGCGAACATGCCGAGCCGGCAGAGCTGGAGTTGTTATCCCTCGACGGCATGCCCGATCAGCTCAATGAGCACCTCAATAAGCAGAAGGAGTTCATCCAAGTCTTGATGGAGTTGCTGAAGGAGAGCCTCGACGACATGCCCGCTGAGCTCAATCAGCAGGGGGAGTTGACCGCCGGCCTGGTGATGCTGCTGAAGAAGAGCATTGCCTCAGAGAAGAAGGCTACCGGCGAAATCCTGCAACTTTAGGAGGAAAGGCGAAGCTCTGCCATGAGATCGGCCTTTTGAAGGAGAAGAACGCCGGCTGGAAGAAGCTGCATGAGAATAGTAGTTCCTCGATGAAGATGCTACAGGCCCTTGTCATGGAACAGAAGGAGGAGTTGGCGAAGCTCCGCATCGAGCACCCGGCTGCTGTCAAGGTACGTAATGCGGCCGTGGAACAGATGATGAAGGCTCGCGTCGAGAAATCTCGTGTCATGGACAGAATGAAGAAGATGGCGGAGGAGACGCGCAAGGAGATGGAGGTCGTGGAGGCGATGAAGAAGCAGTTACGACTCCGCGACGAATTAGATTATTTGGGGTGATAATCTTCCTTCTTCTTTTGCCCCTGTGTTTCATCTTTTGCTTCGGGTGTTTCGCCGCACGTGTCATGTTCTCTGCGAGGCATGAATAGAACAATGATTTTTTTGAGGGAATGAATAGAACAATGCTAACAATGAGATGACTAGCAAATTAGAACATTTTTTATCGCCATATGGCACTGGGCTGCCATGTTTCATGCTCCTCCGTCGCAGTACTACTCTTGTGGAAAACTTGAGTATACCGCACGGTTCTTTGCTCCTCCTCGATCAGGTCGTCGGCGCATTTATACGAGCAGTCAAATCACAAGGCCCCGCCTTCCAGCAGTAATGAGCCGTCAAATCACAAATGCCCTCGCCTCTCGTGAAACCGACCAAGCTAGACTGCCCCGCTGTCGGTGTCAAAACCGGCGGATCTCAGGTAGGGGGTCCTGAACTGTGCGTCTAGGCTGGATGGTAACAGGAGGCAAGGGACACGAAGTTTTACCTAGGTTCGGGCCCTCTTGATGGAGGTAAAACCCTACGTCCTGCTCGATTAATATTGATGATATGGGTAGTACAAGAGTAGATCTACCATGAGATCAGAGAGGCTAAACCCTAGAAGCTAGCCTATGGTATGATTGTTAATCTGTATGTTGTCCTACGGACTAAAACCCTCCGGTTTATATAGTGTCACATCCCTAGTTCTGGTATGACCTAGGCTTGCTTTGTGCATCATGTTTAATCTTTCAAATAAATTTGAAATGGGGAAAGTTGCAAACCCTAGCACCAAAGTTTTTCCAATAGGTTCAACTTTAAAATGGATTTTCAATGAACCCAAAATGCTCTTCAAAAATGTTCATGCTCTTTGGATAATGTTGGGAACAACAACCAGAGGTGATGCACATTTTTGCTACACATTTTGGATTTTTGAATCAATGCATAAATATTTGATTTGGAGCTGTTTAAATTATATAAATATTTTAATGGCTCCAAAAATGTTGGGAATTGGTGAGGGCCTCTGGAATATTATATCTAGATGCCACAAATATTTTCAGCATTTATGGAAATGTTTTAACATTTCTTTTAGATACAAAACAAATGTCAGAAATAGAAAAAGAAAACAAGAGATAAGAAAAGACTTACCTGGTGCTCACCTGGCAGCCCATCTGGCCGGCCCAGCCCACCAGGGGCAGGGAGGTCTTCTTCCTCTCGCCAGGAGGACGCCGAGTGCGTGGCCGACACGCGCCGGCGCATGCCCGGCCACCTCCTGCTTCCCGCCGCTGCCTCGACACTCTAGAGATGCCACGCGGCCCCCTGGAGCCGTATGGATCCCCCACACCTCCTCTCCCCTTCTCTATTTCGCTCTCTCCCCCGCAGCCGAACACAACGGTCGCCGCCGATCGCTGCCACCGCGGCCACCGGCCTGCCCTAGCCTCACGGACGTGCCCCAGAGCTCCGCCTCGCCACCTGCTACGTCCTCAACGAGCCAGGCGACCCGGGAAGCTCTGCATCGACGCCACCATCTTCGTTTCCATCACCGGCCGCCGGAGATCCTCCTCGTTGCTCCGCTCGCTCTGGGCCTTCCCCGAGCCCGCTGGCCTGCTCTGCGTGATCCCCGTGAGCTCCCGGTCTTTTCCCCTTAACCACGTCATCGTTTTCGTCCTGTAACCACTGCCACGCGAGTAACCGGAGCCGCCATCCGCCATGGCCGGCGAGCTCCGTGCCCCTGAGCCCCTCCGCTCCTGCTAGTTGCTTCGGCGGGCTCCTGTTGCCCATTAGGTGCTGCCTAGCACCCCCCGTTCGCTCGCCTCGCGCTGCAGCCGCAACCCCGCATCAACCGAGCTCCGGCCGCCGCCGTGAGCCCTGCTCCGGCGAGCTCCGTCCACCCCACGGCCTCCCACCTGCTCCGTTAGATGCGCGCGAGCGCCAGCCACCCTCAGCACCTGTCCGCGCATCGAATGGACACCGGAGCAACGTTTCCGGCGAGCGTCCGCCGCGGTTTTGGTCGTCGCCGGCCGAACTCCGGGCCTAATCCCCCCCTGAGACTGACAGTGGGCCCCAGAGCCTAATCCCCCTCTGAGACTGACAGTGGGCCCCAGAGCCTAATCCCCCCCTGAGACTGACAGTGGGCCCCAGAGCCAAGTCAAACCCTGGTCAGTGCGTGTTTGACCCGGGGTTAACCACTGTGTCACTGACGTGTGGCCCCCACACATCAGGTTTGACCTGGTCAGCCCTGCTAACGCCTCTATGATGTCACGCTGACGCAGTAATTGATTTCTAGATTTTAAATAATCCAGAGAATTCCATAAATAGTTAAAACTTCTAAAAATCATAGAAATTAAACCGTACTCAGGATGAAATAATTTATATATGAAAAATCATCAGAAAAATGCAAGGAATCCATTTATGCCTGTTTCATGCATGAAAAACCAACTTATACTTGCTGTATAAGTGAAAACGTAATAATGGCATGTTATATACTTAATTTGGGGTTTGCATATGAACCCTTGGTTCATATGGACTTCAACCAAATTGATTCTAGATGCATTAGGGCAAGTCATAGCATCTTTGAAATGTCATCTTCATGCATCATATTGTTGCATATGGTTGTTTATTGATTGCCGGCACCGTCCCTTCTCGATAGGTTCTACTCCGGAATATGTCCCGAGTACCTGTCTAAGGAGCAGTGCTTCTTCATGGATCTATCAGGCAAGCAACCCCCCCCCCCCTTGAGCATTTCGATAAATCCGACTCTCTCGCTCCTGCTCCTTATACTGCATTAGGACAACAACGATTCAACTGCTACTTTTCTGCTGCGGTAGTTGAACCCATTCCTCTGCATGACCTGTCATTGCCACAGTAAATAGTTGAAACCCACTAGCATGAGTAGGAGTTGCTTGAGCCTTGATGTGCCTGCTCATCCATGCTTGTTTTCTTTATGCCAGCTATGCTTAGAGTTGTGTCAGGTCTGATTCATCGGGAATGAATCGGAGTGGTGAACATGTCCTATCGATAAAGGCTAAGTGTGTGAACACGTTTTGGTAAAGGTAGCGATGAGAGGCCATGTAGGAGTACATGGTGGGTTGTCTCATTGGAACCGTCCCTAAGCACTGAGTTCTGTGTATGTTGTCCAAGTCCACTTACTACCACACATTGGGTTCTGGTCATCCGGCCCCTCTCGGCTTATTAATCCACTTAATCTCTGTCCAAGAGTTGCAACTAGTTTCTGGCGTTTGTAGGTAGTGCTACTTGTCTACCAGGTGGTGTCCGACGGGATGGGCTTGGGACAGACTAGGCACCGTGGCACGGTGTACCAAGTGGCACCCGTATGGTGGGCTTGGGAACCCTGCACACATCGTTTGGGGCCGTGAGCGACACCCCGGCCGGATCTCCTTGCGGATGGAACCCGAATAGGCGATAAACCTGGACTAGAGACTTGTGTGGTTAGTCAGGTCATGGCCGACTCCCTCGCCCGGCTTCCGCTTGAAGGTTGCCGAGGTACATGACGTGTACATGGCTATAAGTGGCGAGAGCGTGTGTGAAGAACTACACCCCTGCAGGGTTAACATTATCTATTCGAATAGCCATTTTCCTCGGATTAGGAAACTTGGAGGACTTATGTAGTACATCGACAACTTGAAGTGGATACTCTAAAATCCGCAAGATAAGCGTGAGTGTTATGGATGGCCTTCTCGTAGGGAGACGGGAACAGATCCATAGTGGAGTATTGATATGGTGAATATGTGGACTCGTGTGCATCTTCTCACCTCAAAGAAGTTTCTGATACTCGTAGTATAGATTAGCCACTGAGTCAACGCTGGCTTGCTGCTGTTAAACTCCACCACCCCCTTTGTTGATAATGTTGCATATGTAGATAGTTCTGATGTAAGACTTGCTGAGTACCTTCATACTCACGTTTGCTTATTTATGTTTTGCAGTTGGTTACCCTAGTGACTTCGGCAAGTAGCTTGTATCCCAGCTACGATCTTGTACCCTTGGGAGGGTCGTGTTTAGTCAAGCTTCTTAGTCTTTTCCATTTGTAGTTGTCTGTACTCAGACATGTAATGCTTCCGTTGCTTGTATGCTCTGAATGATGGGTCATGAGACCCCTGTTTGTATTGATTGCTATGTGGCTCTTCTGGGCCTTTATCTATATGAGTTTGAGTTATGTTGTGATGCCATGTTGTACATCACATACTTGCATGTTATGCGTACGTGTAACGTGTATTTCTATGTGTGGGATCCAACAACCTAGTTGTTTACCTCTGGTAGCCTCTCTTATGGGGAAATGTAGTCTTGTGCTTCCATGAGCCATGGTAGTCCGCTACAGCCCGGTTCACTGGAGTCCTGCTAGCCCAGCACTACTGCTCCGGAACACTTGACTGGCCGGCATGTGATTCACTTCATTCCTGTGTTTGTCCCTTCGGGGAAATGTCACGCAGTGACATCCGGAGTCCTGCCTAGCCTGCTGCAGCCCGGGTTCCCAGAGTCCTGTTAGCCCAGTGCTACAGCCTGGATTCATACGCTGATGACCGACTTGCTCGAGGTTGATTCATGTATGCCTGTCCCTGTAAGTCAGTGCTACTTTGGGTTCACAACTAGTCATGTCGGCCCGGGTTCTCTGTCATATGGATGCTAGCGACACTATCATATACGTGAGCCAAAAGGCGCAAACGGTCCTGGGCCAGGTAAGGTGGCACCCATGTGAATACCGTGCGTGAGGCCGCATAGTGATATGAAGTGTTACATGCTAGATCGGTGTGACTTAGGATCGGGGTCCTGACAGCGTTGGTATCAGAGCCTGACTGACTGTAGGATTACCAAGCCAAACTGGTCGAAGTTGAGTCTAGAAATGCTTTAGTTATATAAGGGAATTGATTGTGGAAGGGAACGTAAGGCTCTTTTTACTCCTTTACCTCATGTCATTCTTTCTGAGTCAGCCTCTTCTTTTCTACGAGGGTTAAGGCCTAGGCATCTCCTCTATCTCTCAGGATGACGTGTTACTAAACCGTAAAGTCTTAGGATTGTTGGGTTGTGTCTCCTTACAGTTTTACTACTTCCGTGTGTCCTCAGTTTGACACAGAACCTTGATATTATGATGCTGATTGATTATGTTATTCCTTTGATGAATGTCTCAAAAATCCTTTTGAGCATTTACAGCCGTTATGCTGCCGAAATTGTCCTACGATTTCAAGAATTTCCAATGCTTTTGCA
The DNA here is from genome assembly GCF_056163025.1 of Triticum urartu. NCBI lineage: Eukaryota > Viridiplantae > Streptophyta > Magnoliopsida > Poales > Poaceae > Triticum > Triticum urartu. Next base: position 597,230,940 of record NC_141874.1, read on the forward strand.
TTACATTCCGCATCCCTATGTCGATGCTAATTCCATCCTTGTTTCCTTGGTTTCTGTGCCAGGATGTTGTCTGCTAACCAAGGTTCAGTTGCTCATAGCAAGAACCACGGAGATGGTAGGGATGAGGATCCTCCTGACCAGCCTTTGATGACAAAGTTCTTGTTAGCATCCGAGAGCAACAAGCGTGAGACTAACCGCTTGCTGGCATAGATTGAGCAGAACACCGCACATCAGTGTAAGAAGTTGGTTTCCATCACTGACTTCATTGGTCTGAAACCACCCATCTTCCATCATTCCATTGAGCCACTCGATGCGGATGACTGGCTCCAGAGCATCACTCACAAGTTGCTTTCTGCGAACGTGGCTGAAGGTGACAAGGTCACCTATGCTACCTATCACCTGGAAGGTCCTGCTAGTATTTGGTGGCAGAGCTATGAGGCTATGCTTCCAGCTGGCCAGATTCCTACGTGGAAGGATTTCACCGAGGCTTTTTGTGAGCACGACATTCCTCAGGCTCTCATTGACCGCAAGAGGGAAGAGTTCTGTAGTTTTACCGAGGGTAAGCTTCCTGTTGATGCTTACAGTAGAGAGTTTGGAAACCTCGCCCGCTATGCTACAGAAGAAGTGTCCACGGACGCTAAGAAGCAGGCTAGGTTCCGGAAGGGTCTCAACCCTAAGTTGCGTCGTGATCTCCACCTGCATCATTGTGATACTTTCCAGGGTCTTGTGAACAAGGCCATTAAGGCAGAGACAGCTCAGCTCACTTATGAGAAGTCTCGTAAGCACAACCGTGATCTGGGTTCTTCCTTCCGCTCTGGCTCTCAGAAGCGACGGATTTGGATTCCGAACCCGGATCTTCCACCTGGATATGCACCAAGGCCATCCAATGTGGCGCCTCACCCAACTCAGCAACGTGCTCCACCCAGGCCTATTAGTGGACCACTTGCCAATGTAGGTCCACATCCTACCTCAGGAACTTGCTTCACCTGCGGAGAACCAGGACACTACGCACGCGACTGCCCTTAGTCCAGTTATACTCCATCCCAGTCTGAGAGGTCTGTTGGCCGTGAAAATCCATCAGTCAAGATGATCAGTACCAAGCTAGCCTCCATTGAATGAGCATGTGTGCACCATGTCTCAGCTACAGAAGCTCAAGATGATCCCGACGTCATACTGGGTACGCTTCTTGTCAATTGTCACCCACCTTCAGTTCTGGTCGATAGTGGAGCATCCCACTCCTTCATATCCGAAGGTTACGCTTGGTTGCACGACATGTCATTTTGTGATATCCCAACTCCACTAATAATCCAGACTCCTGGTTCCAAATGGCAAACCTCCAAGGTAAGCCATGGTAATGAAATCCTTGTTGACAGACTGGTATTCCTTGCTTCTTTGATATCTCTCAAGTCCTCAGATATTAACATCATCTTGGGTATGGACCGGATGACAGCTCATCATGCCAAGATCGATTGTTACACTAGATCTGTTCAACTTACACATCCATCTGGCAAAATAGTCACTGTCTCCACTAGAGTTGCAAGGCGTCAACTCTATTCTCTTAATGCCAGCCCTCTTCTAGACCTTGAAGATATTCCGGTAGTCCGTGACTTCCCGGATGTTTTTCCAGAAGAACTGCCAGGTGTCCCACCTGACAGAGATGTAGAGTTTGTCATAGAACTTATCCCAGGAACTGTTCCAATCTCTAGGAGACCATACAAGATGGCACCTTTGGAGTTAGCCGAGCTTAAGAAACAGCTTGATGAGTCCCTGCAAAAGGGTTTCATACGTCCCAGTTCTTCTCCTTGGGCTTGTCCTGTCCTCTTCGTCAAGAAGAAGGATGGTACGGATCGGATGGTTGTAGATTATCGTCCCATTAATTTGGTCACGATAAAGAACAAGTATCCGCTCCCCAGGATCAACGACCTGTATGATCAGCTCGCTGGATATGCAGTCTTTTCCAAGATGGATTTGAGGTTAGGCTACCACCAAATCAAGATCAGAAATAGGGACATCCCCTAAACGGCCTTTGTCACTCGTTATGGTCAATACGAGTACACCGTGATGTCTTTCGGCCTAACCAATGCTCCAGCTACTTTCTCCCGCTTGATGAACTCGATCTTTATGGAGTACTTAGATAAGTTCATCATGGTTTATCTCGATGATATTCTTATTTACTCGAAGAACGAGGAAGAGCATGCCGAACATCTTAGGCTTGTGTTAGAAAAACTCAGAGAGCACCGCCTTTATGCCAAGTTCTCTAAGTGTGAATTTTGGTTGCCAGAAGAGACCTATCTGGGCCACGTGATCTCTGGTAAGGGCATTGCTGTCAATCCCGAGAGAGTCAAAGCCGTTCTCGATTGGACTCCACCCGAAATGGTCAAAAAAGTTAGGAGTTTCCTTGGTCTAGCCAGTTATTGTCGCCGCTTCGTTGAAAACTTCTCCAAAGTGGCCAAACCCCTCACGGAGCTTCTCAAGAAAGATAAAAGGTTTGAGTGGACCCCATATTGTGAGCACAGTTTTCAGGAACTGAAAAGACGCCTGACTTCTGCGCCCATACTCGTGCCACCGGATTTCACTAAAGACTTTGTTATATATTGCGACGCTTCACGTCAAGGACTAGGTTGCATTCTTATGCAGGATCGTCATGTGATTGCCTATGCATCTCGACAGTTGCATCCACATGAGGAAAATTATCCTACACATGATCTGGAGCTTGCAGCCGTAGTCTATGCACTTAAGACTTAGCGACATTACCTTCTTGGTAACCGTTGCGAAATCTACACTGACTATCAGAGTTTCAAGTATATCTTCACCCAACCGGATCTGAATCTCAGACAGAGATGTTGGTTGGAGTTGATCTCGGATTACGACTTAGGAATCACCTACACCCCAGGCAAAGCCAATGTCATGGCTGATGCTTTAAGTCGTAAATCCTATTGCAACAACCTCATGTTGCAACAATGTCAACCACCCCTCCATGAGGAATTCTGTAAGCTTAACCTTCACATAGCTCCTCATGGTTCCCTTTCTACCTTGGTGGCGAAACCTATCCTTACGGATCAGATCATAGAGGCTCAGAAGCATGATACGGGAATTTCCTGAATCAAGAAGAATATTTCCAAGGGAGTTGTTGGCTGTTTCTCTATGGATGAACGAGGTGTTGTTTACTTTGCAAAACCATTTGGTGGTTCCCAAATGTCAACAGATGCAGCAACTGATCCTTAAGGAGGCCCATGAATCTCCTCTCACGATTCATCCTGGTAGTACCAAGATGTATCATGACCTACGCCAGAGGTTCTGGTGGACTAGGATGAACAGAGAAATCGCTCAGTATATTGCCAACTATGACGTTTGTCATCGCGTTAAGGCAGAGCATCAGAGACCTGCTGGCACCCTTCAACCTTTAGCTATTCCCGAGTGGAAATGGGACAAAGTTGGTATGGACTTCATCACCGGCTTTCCCAGGACCAAGAAAGGAAATAATGCTATCTTCGTAGTCATTGATCGTCTCTCCAAAGTGGCTCACTTCCTACCTGTTCGAGAGAGTATCACTGCTAGTGAGCTCGCTGACTTATATATCTCCCGAATAGTGTCACTTCATGGTGTTCCACTAGAGATCAATTCAGACCGTGGCAGTATTTTCACCTCTCATTTCTGGGAAAGTTTCCAGAATGCCATGGGAACTCATCTTTCTTTTACTACTGCTTTCCACCCTCAATCAAGTGGTCAGGTGGAAAGGGTCAACCAAATTCTCGAAGACATGCTTAGAGCTTGCGTTATCTCATTCGGTATGGATTGGGAGAAATGTCTTCCCTTTGCCGAGTTCGCTTATAACAATAGCTACCAACCCAGTCTTAAGAAAGCAGCCGTCGAGATTCTGTATGGACGAAGATGTCGAACACCCTTGAACTGGTCAGAAACCGGTGAAAGACGATTCTTTGGACCGGATATGATCCAGGAGGCAGAAGAGCAAGTTCGCATCATTCGTGAGAATTTGAAAACAGCCCAATCTCGTCAAAAGAGCCAGTATGACCGTCGTCATAAGGAAGTGGCTTATGAAGTTGGCGACAAGGCTTACCTTCGGGTTACTCCTTTGAAGGGTACCATCGTTTCGGTATCAAGGGCAAGTTGGCTCCTCGTTACATTGGTCCTTTTCGCATTCTCGCTAAACGAGGAGAGGTTGCCTACCAGTTGGAACTACCCCCACATCTTTCTCGAGTTCATGATGTCTTCCACGTCTCTCAACTCAGGCGTTGCTTCTCGGATTCCATCCCCGGAGTGGACCACGAAATGCTTGGTCTCCAAGATAACCTCACTTATCGAGAGTACCCCGTTCGCATTCTGGATCAAGCAGAGCGTGTCACTTGACGTCATAACATCAAGTTTCTCAAGGTTCGGTGGTCTCATCATTCCGAGAGAGAAGCTACCTGGGAGTGAGAAGATCGTCTCCGACTTGAGTACCCCGTTTTCTTTCCACCAACTCCTGAATCTCGGGACGAGATTTTTTCTAGTGGGGGCGAGTTGTCACATCCCTAGTTCTGGTATGACCTAGGCTTGCTTTGTGCATCATGTTTAATCTTTCAAATAAATTTGAAATGGGGAAAGTTGCAAACCCTAGCACCAAAGTTTTTCCAATAGGTTCAACTTTAAAATGGATTTTCAATGAACCCAAAATGCTCTTCAAAAATGTTCATGCTCTTTGGATAATGTTGGGAACAACAACCAGAGGTGATGCACATTTTTGCTACGCATTTTGGATTTTTGAATCAATGCATAAATATTTGATTTGGAGCTATTTAAATTATATAAATATTTTAATGGCTCCAAAAATGTTGGGAATTGGTGAGGGCCTCTCGGATATCATATCTAGATGCCACAAATATTTTCAGCATTTATGGAAATGTTTTAACATTTCTTTTATATACAAAACAAATGTTAGAAATAGAAAAAGAAAACAAACAGATAAGAAAAGACTTACCTGGCACTCACCTGGCAGCCCATCTGGCCGGCCCAGCCCACCAGGGGCAGGGAGGTCTTCTTCCTCCGCCAGGAGGACGCCGAGCACGTGGCCGACGCGCGCCGGCGCATGCCCGGCCACCTCCTGCTTCCCGCCGCTGCCTCGACACTCTGGAGATGCCACGCGACCCCCTGGAGCCGTATGGATCCCCCACACCTCCTCTCCCCTTCTCTGTTTCGCTCTCTCCTCCGCAGCGAACACAACGGTCGCCGCCGATCGCTGCCACCGCGGCCACCGGCCTGCCCTAGCCTCACGGACGTGCCCCAGAGCTCCGCCTCGCCGCCTGCTACGTCCTCAATGAGCCAGGCGACCCGGGAAGCTCTGCATCGACGCCACCGTCTTCGTTTCCATCGCTGGCCACCGGAGATCCTCCTCGTTGCTCCGCTCGCTCCAGGCCTTCCCCGAGCCCACTGGCCTGCTCTGCGTGATCCCCGTGAGCTCCCGGTCTTTTCCCCTTAACCACGTCATCATTTTCATCCTGTAACCACTGCCCCACGAGTAACCGGAGCCGCCGTCCGCCATGGCCGGCGAGCTCCGTGCCCCTGAGCCCCTCCGCTCCTGCTAGTTGCTCCGGCGGATTCCTGTTGCCCATTAGGTGCTGCCTAGCACCCCCCGTTCACTCGCCTCGCGCTGCAACCGCAACCCCGCATCAACCGAGCTCCGGCCGCCGCCGCGAGCCCTGCTCTGGCGAGCTCCGCCCACCCCACGGCCTCCCACCTGCTCCGTTAGATGCGTGCGAGCGCCAGCCACCCTCAGCAGCCATCCGCGCATCGAATGGACGCCGGAGCAGCGTTTCTGGCGAGCGTCCGCCGCGGTTTTGGTCGTCGTTGGCTGAACTCCGGCGAGGCTGACGTGCTGGCTTAATTAGCGCTAATCCCACAGCCTAATCCCCCTTGAGACTGATAGTGGGTCCCAGAGCCAAGTCAAACCCTGGTCAGTGCGGGTTTGACCCAGGGTTAACCACTATGTCACCGACGTGTGGCCCCCACACGTCAGGTTTGACCTTGTCAGCCCTGCTGACGCCTCTGTGACGTCACGCTGACACGGTAATTGATTTCTAGATTTTAAATAATCCAGAGAATTCCAGAAATAGTTAAAACTTCTAAAAATCATAGAAATTAAACCGTAGCTCAGAATGAAATAATTTATATATGAAAAATCATGAGAAAAATGCAAGGAATCCATTTATGCCTGTTTCATGCATGAAAAACCAACTTATACTTGCTGTATAAGTGAAAACGTAATAATGGCATGTTATATACTTAATTTGGGGTTTGCATATGAACCCTTGGTTCATATGGACTTCAACCAAATTGATGCTAGATGCATTAGGGAAAATCTTAGCATCTTTGAAATGTCATCTTCATGCATCATATTGTTGCATATGGTTGTTTATTGATTGCCGGCACCGTCCCTTCTCGATAGGTTCTACTCCGGAATGTGTCCCGAGTACCTGTCTGAGGAGCAGTGCTTCTTCGTGGATCTATCAGGAAAGCAACCCCCCCCCCCCCCCCCCGTTGAGCATTTCAGTAAATCCCACTCTCTCGCTCCTGCTCCTTATATTGCATTAGGACAACAACGATTCAACCGCTACTTTTCTGCTGCGGTAGTTGAAACCATTCCTCTGCATGACCTGTCATTGCCACAGTAAATAGTTGAAACCCACTAGCATGAGTAGGAGTTGCTTGAGCCTTGATGTGCCTGCTCATCCATGCTTGTTTTCTTTATGCCAGCTATGCTTAGAGTTGTGTCAGGTCTGATTCATCGGGAATGAATCGGAGTGGTGAACATGTCCTACCGATAAAGGCTAAGTGTGTGAACACGTTTTGGTAAAGGTAGCGATGAGAGGCCATGTAGGAGTACATGGTGGGTTGTCTCATTGGAACCGTCCCTAAGCACTGAGTTATGTGTATGTTGTCCAAGTCCACTTACTACCACACATTGGGTTCTGGTCATCCGGCCCCTCTCGGCTTATTAATCCACTTAATCTCTGTCCAGGAGTTGCAACTAGTTTCCGGAGTTTGTAGGTAGTGCTACTTGTCTACCAGGTGGTGTACAACGGGACGGGCTTGGGACAGACTAGGTACCGTGGCACGGTGTACCAAGTGGCACCCGGATGGTGGGCTTGGGAACCCTTCACACATCGTTTGGGGCCGTGAGCGACACCCCGGCGGAATCTCCTTGCGGATGGAATCCGAATAGGCGATAAACCTGGACTAGAGACTTGTGTGGTTAGTCAGGTCGTGGCCGACTCCCTCGCCCGGCTTCCGCTTGAAGGTTGCCGAGGTACATGACGTGTACAGGGCTATAAGTGGCGAGAGCGTGTGTGAAGAAGTACACCCCTGCAGGGTTAACATTATCTATTCGAATAGCCGTTTTCCTCGGATATGGAAACTTCGAGGACTTATGTAGTACATAGACAACTTGAAGTGGATACTCTAAAATCCGCAAGATAAGCGTGAGTGCTATGGATGGCCTTCTCGTAGGGAGACGGGAACGGATCCATAGTGGAGTATTGATATGGTGAATATGTGGACTCGTGTGCGTCTTCTCACCTCAAAGAAGTTTCTGATACTCGTAGTATAGATTAGCCACTAAGTCAACGCTGGCTTGCTGCTGTTAAACTCCACCACCCCCTTTGTTGATAATGTTGCATATGTAGATAGTTCTGATGTAAGACTTGCTGAGTACCTTCGTACTCACGTTTGCTTATTTATGTTTTGTAGTTGGTTACCCTAGTGACTTCGACGAGTAGCTTGTATCCCAGCTACGATCTTGTACCCTTGGGAGGGTCGTGTTTAGTCAGGCTTCTTAGTCTTTTCCATTTGTAGTTGTCTGTACTTAGACATGTAATGCTTCCGTTGCTTGTATGCTCCGAATGATGGGTCATGAGACCCCTGTTTGTATTGATTGCTATGTGGCTCTTCTGGGCCTTTATCTATATGAGTTTGAGCTATGTTGTGATGCCATGTTGTACAGCACATACTTGCATGTTATGCGTACGTGTAACGTGTATTGCTATGTGTGGGATCCGACAACCTAGTTGTTTACCTCTGGTAGCCTCTCTTATGGGGAAATGTAGTCTTGTGCTTCCATGAGCCATGGTAGTCCGCTACAGCCCGGTTCACCGGAGTCCTGCTAGCCCAGCACTACTGCTCCGGAACACTTGACCGGCCGGCATGTGATTCACCTCGTTCCTGTGTCTGTCCCTTCGGGGAAATGTCACGCGGTGACATCCGGAGTCCTTCCTAGCCTGCTACAGCACGGGTTCCTGGAGTCCTGTTAGCCCAGTGCTACAGCCCGGATTCATATGCTGATGACCGACTTGCTCGAGGTTGATTCATGTATGCCTGTCCCTGTAAGTCAGTGCTACTTTGGGTTCACGACTAGTCATGTCGGCCCGGGTTCTCTGTCATATGGATGCTAGCGACACTATCATATACGTGAGCCAAAAGGCGCAAACGGTCCCGGGCCAGGTAAGGTGGCCCCCGTGGGAATACCGTACGTGAGGCCGCAAAGTGATATGAAGTGTTACATGCTAGATCAGTGTGACTTAGGATCAGGGTCCCGACATATAGACACCGGAGAGGGTTAGGGTTACACAAAGTCGGTTACAATGGTAGGAGATCTACATATCTGTATCGCCAAGCTTTCCTTCCACGCCAAGGAAAGTCCCTTCCGGACACGGGACGAAGTCTTCAGTCTTGATTTTCATAGTCCAGGAGTCCGGCTGAAGGTATAGTCCGGCTATCCGGACACCCCCTAATCTAGGACTCCCTCACCCGCCCTCTAGCCTTTGAAAAAATGTATACTTTTATACATCAGTAGTATCGATGGATTGCGCCATGGAGCAAAACTAGAAATTAATAAAAAGATGGTACATATAGAGAGCGCTCGTCGCCAAATTATGCATATAGTACTATTAAAAAGGCTAGTCACAATAATGGTGTCCAGCACAACCCACCCCTCAAATAAAACTAAGAGGGTGCTTGGATACGTTTTAGTCCCATGACTAAAAGTAGTGGGACTAAAACATGCTAGCCTCACCCATGCTTGGATCCAAATACTAAAAAGGCTAAAATCAATTTAATGAGCATTTATTATCCTCCAAACCTTCCAATCCAGAACTCGCCTGTGTTAAAGGAGAGGAGTTAAATGAGTAGAGAGAGGACTAATCCACATTTTAGTAGGGGTACCCCTGACTAAAAAATTTTAGTCTCAAGACTAGTTTTAGCCCCTCTTTAGTCAGGGGTGCTTGGAAGTTTAGCCTCTTAAAGAGACTATTTTTAGTCAGACTAAAATAAGTCCCTTGGATCCAAGAACCCTCTAAGCATCCTAGAATTCTTTGACAAAACTAAGCACCCTGAAATTCTTTGACAACTAAACTGCTGGCTATATGATGTTGGCCATATATATTGTACGTATATAATGTGAAGAAACGAGTGGTAGTACTATACCAACTAAAAGATGAAATGTAAGAAATACTAGTATGTACGTACTGAAGAGTTAAAGTAACGAGAAGAAACATAACATAGTTCTCCTGGGGGCTCAGCACAACACACCCCTCGAATTAAATTAAGCACACCTAAAATTAAACTTTGCAACTATTTCGGTAGACACTGTTGGGTTTTGTAGTAATTTCAAAAAATTTCCTACGCACACGCAAGATGATGTGATGCATAGCAACGAGAGGGGAGAGTGTTGTCTACGTACCCAACGCAGACCGACTGCGGAAGCGCTGACACGACGTAGAGGAAGTAGTCGTACGTCTTCACGATCCAACCGATCAAGCACCGAAACTACGGCACCTCCGAGTTCGAGCACACGTTCAGCTTGATGACGATCCCCGGACTCCGATCCAGCAAAGTGTCGGGGAAGAGTTCCGTCAGCACGACGGCGTGGTGACGATCTTGATGCACTACAGCAGCAGGGCTTCGCCTAAACTCCGCTACAGTATTATCGAGGACTATGGTGGCTGGGGGCACCACACACGGCTAAGGAATAGATCACGTGGATCAACTTGTGTGTCTCTGGGGTGCCTCTACCTCAGTATATAAAGGAGCCAAGGGGGAGGGGGGCGCCGGCCAGGAGGAGGGCGCAGGAGGAGTCCTACTCCTTCCGGGAGTAGGACTCCCCCCCCCCCCAATCCTAGTTGGACTAGTATTCCCCGAGGGGGAAAGAGGGAGAGGGGGGCCGGCCACCTTCTCCTAGTCCTAATAGGACTAGGGGAGGGGGGAGGTGCGCAGCCACCTTGGGCTGCCGCTTTCTCCTTTCCACTAAAGCCCATTAAGGCCCATATGGCTCCCGGGGGGTTCCGGTAACCTCCCGGTACTCCGGTAAAATCCTGATTTCACCCGGAACACTTCCGATATCCAAACATAGGCTTCCAATATATCAATCTTTACGTCTCGACCATTTCTAGACTCCTCGTCATGTCCATGATCACATCCGGGACTCCGAACAACCTTCGGTACATCAAAATGCATAAACTCATAATATAACTGTCATCGTAACCTTAAGCGTGCGGACCCTACGGGTTCGAGAACAATGTAGACATGACCGAGACATGTCTCCGGTCAATAACCAGTAGCGGGACCTGGATGCCCATATTGGCTCCTACATATTCTACGAAGATCTTTATCGGTCAGACCGCATAATAACATACGTTGTTCCCTTTGTCATCGGTATGTTATTTGCCCGAGATTCGATCGTTGGTATCCAATACCTAGTTCAATCTCGTTACCGGCAAGTCTCTTTACTCGTTCCGTAATACATCATCTCACAACTAACATCTTAGTTATAATGCTTGCAAGGCTTATGTGATGTGTATTACCGAGAGGGCCCCAGAGATACCTCTCCGACAATCGGAGTGACAAAACCTAATCTCGACATACGCCAACCCAACATGTACCATTGGAGACACCTGTAGTACTCCTTTATAATCACCCAGTTACGTTGTGATGTTTGGTAGTACCCAAAGTGTTCCTCCGGTAAACGGGAGTTGCATAATCTCATAGTTATAGGAACATGTATAAGTCATGAAGAAAGCAATAGCAACATACTAAACGATCGGGTGCTAAGCTAATGGAATGGGTCATGTCAATCAGATCATTCAACTAATGATGTGACCTCGTTAATCAAATAACAAATCATTGTTCATGGTTAGGAAACATAACCATCTTTGATTAACGAGCTAGTCAAGTAGAGGCATACTAGTGACACTTTTGTTTGTCTATGTATTCACACATGTATTATGTTTCCGGTTAATACAATTCTAGCATGAATAATAAACATTTATCATGATTATAAGGAAATAAATAATAACTTTATTATTGCCTCTAGGGCATATTTCCTTCAGTCTCCCACTTGCACTAGAGTCAATAATCTAGATTACACTGTAATGATTCTAACACCCATGGAGCCTTGGTGCTGATCATGTTTTGCTCGTGGAAGAGGCTTAGTCAACGGGTCTGCAACATTCAGATCCGTATGTATCTTGCAAATCTCTATGTCTCCCACCTGGACTAGATCCCGGATGGAATTGAAGCGTCTCTTGATGTGTTTGGTCCTTTTGTGAAATCTGGATTCCTTTGCCAAGGCAATTGCACCAGTATTGTCACAAAAGATTTTCATTGGTCCCGATGCACTAGGTATGACACCTAGATCGGATATGAACTCCTTCATCCAGACTCCTTCATTTGCTGCTTCCGAAGCAGCTATGTACTCCGCTTCACATGTAGATCCCGCTACGACGCTTTGTTTAGAACTGCACCAACTGACAGCTCCACCGTTTAATGTAAACACGTATCCGGTTTGCGATTTAGAATCGTCCGGATCAGTGTCAAAGCTTGCATCAACGTAACCTTTTACGGTGAGTTCTTTGTCACCTCCATATACGAGAAACATATCCTTAGTCCTTTTCAGGTATTTCAGGATGTTCTTGACTGCTTTCCAGTGATCCACTCCTGGATTACTTTGGTACCTCCCTGCTAAACTTATAGCAAGGCACACATCAGGTCTGGTACACAGCATTGCATACATGATAGAGCCTATGGCTGAAGCATAGGGAACATCTTTCATTTTCTCTCTATCTTCTGCAGTGGTCGGGCATTGAGTCTGACTCAACTTCACACCTTGTAACACAGGCAAGAACCCTTTCTTTGCTTGATCCATTTTGAACCTTTTCAAAATCTTGTCAAGGTATGTGCTTTGTGAAAGTCCAATTAAGCGTCTTGATCTATCTCTATAGATCTTAATGCCTAATATGTAAGCAGCTTCACCGAGGTCTTTCATTGAAAAACTCTTATTCAAGTATCCCTTTATGCTATCCAGAAATTCTATATCATTTCCAATCAGCAATATGTCATCCACATATAATATCAGAAATGCTACAGAGCTCCCACTCACTTTCTTGTAAATACAGGCTTCTCCGAAAGTCTGTATAAAACCAAATGCTTTGATCACACTATCAAAGCGTCTATTCCAACTCCGAGAGGCTTGCACCAGTCCATAAATGGATCGCTGGAGCTTGCACACTTTGTTAGCTCCCTTTGGATCGACAAAACCTGCCGGTTGTATCATATACAACTCATCTTCCAGAAATCCATTCAGGAATGCAGTTTTGACATCCATCTGCCAAATTTCATAATCATAAAATGCGGCAATTGCTAACATGATTCGGACAGACTTAAGCATCGCTACGGGTGAGAAGGTCTCATCGTAGTCAACCCCTTGAACTTGTCGAAAACCTTTTGCGACAAGTCGAGCTTTGTAGACAGTAACATTACCATCAGCGTCAGTCTTCTTCTTGAAGATCCATTTATTCTCAATCGCTTGCCGATCATCGGGCAAGTCAACCAAAGTCCATACTTTGTTCTCATACATGGATCCCATCTCAGATTTCATGGCTTCAAGCCACTTTGCGGAATCTGGGCTCACCATCGCTTCTTCATAGTTCGTAGGTTCATCATGATCTAGTAGCATGACTTCCAGAACAGGATTACCGTACCACTCTGCTGCTGATCTCGCTCTGGTCGATCTACGAGGTTCAGTAGTATCTTGACCTGAAGTTTCATGATCAACATCATTAGCTTCCTCACTAATTGGTATAGATGTTGCAGAAATAGTTTTCTGTGATGTACTATTTTCCAATAAGGGAGCAGGTACAGTTACCTCGTCAAGTTCTACTTTCCTCCCACTCACTTCTTTCGAGAGAAACTCCTTCTCTAGAAAGGATCCATTCTTAGCTACGAATGTCTTGCCTTCGGATCTGTGATAGAAGGTGTACCCAACAGTCTCCTTTGGGTATCCTATGAAGACACATTTCTCCGATTTGGGTTCGAGCTTATCAGGTTGAAGCTTTTTCACATAAGCATCGCAGCCCCAAACTTTAAGAAACAACAACTTTGGTTTCTTGCCAAACCATAGTTCATAAGGTGTCTTCTCAACGGATTTTGATGGTGCCCTATTTAACGTGAATGCGGCCGTCTCTAAAGCATAACCCCAAAACGATAGCGGTAAATCTGTAAGAGACATCATAGATCGCACCATATCTAGTAAAGTACGATTACGATGTTCGGACACACCATTACGCTGTGGTGTTCCGGGTGGCGTGAGTTGCGAAACTATTCCACAGTTTTTCAAATGTACACCAAACTCGTAACTCAAATATTCTCCTCCACGATCAGATCGTAGAAATTTTATTTTCTTGTTACGATGATTTTCAACTTCACTCTGAAATTCTTTGAACTTTTCAAATGTTTCAGACTTATGTTTCATTAAGTAGATATACCCATATCTGCTTAAATCATCTGTGAAGGTGAGAAAATAACGATATCCGCCACGAGCCTCAATATTCATCGGACCACATACATCGGTATGTATGATTTCCAACAAATCTGTTGCTCTCTCCATAGTACCGGAGAACGGTGTTTTAGTCATCTTTCCCATGAGGCACGGTTCGCAAGTACCAAGTGATTCATAATCAAGTGGTTCCAAAAGTCCATCAGTATGGAGTTTCTTCATGCGCTTTATACCGATATGACCTAAACGACAGTGCCACAAATAAGTTGCACTTTCATTATCAACTCTGCATCTTTTGGCTTCAACATTATGAATATGTGTATTACTACTATCGAGATTCAATAAGAATAGACCACTCTTCAAGGGTGCATGACCATAAAAGATATTACTCATATAAATAGAACAACCATTATTCTCTGATTTAAATGAATAACCGTCTCGCATTAAACAAGATCCAGATATAATGTTCATGCTCAACGCTGGCACCAAATAACAATTATTTAGGTCTAATATTAATCCCGAAGGTAGATGTAGAGGTACCGTGCCGACCGCGATCACATCGACTTTGGAACCGTTTCCCACGCGCATCGTCACCTCGTCCTTTGCCAGTGCCCGCTTATTCCGTAGTCCCTGTTTCGAGTTGCAAATATTAGCAACAGAACCAGTATCAAATACCCAGGTGCTACTGCGAGCTCTAGTAAGGTACACATCAATAACATGTATATCACATATACCTTTGATCACCTTGCCATCCTTCTTATCCGCCAAATACTTGGGGCAGTTCCGCTTCCAGTGACCAGTCTGCTTGCAGTAGAAGCACTCAGTTTCAGGCTTAGGTCCAGACTTGGGTTTCTTCTCCTGAGCAGCAACTTGTTTGCCATCTTCTTGAAGTTCCCCTTCTTCTTCCCTTTGCCCTTTTTCTTGAAACTAGTGGTTTTTATTAACCATCAACACTTGATGCTCCTTCTTGATTTCTACCTCCGCAGCTTTCAGCATCGCGAAGAGATCGGGAATAGTCTTGTTCATCCCTTGCATATTATAGTTCATCACGAAGCTCTTGTAGCTTGGTGGCAGTGATTAGAGAATTCTGTCAATGATGCAATCATCTGGAAGATTAACTCCCATCTGAATCAAGTGATTATTATACCCAGACATTTTGATTATATGCTCACTGACAGAACTGTTCTCCTCCATCTTGCAGCTATAGAACTTATTGGAGACTTCATATCTCTCAATCCGGGCATTTGCTTGAAATATTAACTTCAACTCCTGGAACATCTCATATGCTCCATGACGTTCAAAACATCGTTGAAGTCCCGATTCTAAGCCGTAAAGCATGGAACACTGAACTATCGAGTAGTCATCAGCTTTGCTCTGCTAGACGTTCATAACATCTGGCGTTGCTCCAGCAGCAGGCCTGGCACCCAGCAGTGCTTCCAGGACGTAATTCTTCTGTGCAGCAATGAGGATAATCCTCAAGTTACGGACCCAGTCCGTGTAATTACTACCATCATCTTTCAACTTTGCTTTCTCAAGGAACGCATTAAAATTCAACGGGACAACAGCACGAGCCATCTATCTACAATCAACATAAACAAGCAAGATACTATCCGGTACTAAGTTCATGATAAGTTTAAGTTCAATTAATCAAATTACTTAAGAACTCCCACTTAGATAGACATCCCTCTAATCTTCTAAGTGATTACGTGATCCAAATCAACTAAACCATAACCGATCATCACGTGAGATGGAGTAGTTTTCAATGGTGAACATCGTTATGTTGATCATATCTACTATATGATTCACGCTCGACCTTTCGGTCTCCGTGTTCCGAGGCCATATCTGCATATGTTAGGCTCGTCAAGTTTAACCTGAGTATTCTGCATGTGCAAAACTGGCTTGCACCCGTTGTAGATGGACGTAGAGCTTATCACACCCGATCATCACGTGGTGTCTGGGCACGACGAACTTTGGCAACGGTGCATACTCAGGGAGAACACATCTTGATAATTTAGTGAGAGATCATCTTATAATGCTACCGTCAATCAAAGCAAGATAAGATGCATAAAAAGATAAACATCACATGCAATCAATATAAGTGATATGATATGGCCATCATCATCTTGTGCTTGTGATCTCCATCTCCGAAGCACCGTCATGATCACCATCGTCACCGGCGCGACACCTTGATCTCCATCGTAGCATCGTTGTCGTCTCGCCAATCTTATGCTTCCACGACTATCACTACCGTTTAGTAATAAAGTAAAGCATTACATCGCGATTGCATTGCATACAATAAAGCGACAACCATATGGCTCCTGCCAGTTGCCGATAACTCGGTTACAAAACATGATCATCTCATACAATAAAATTCAGCATCATGCCTTGACCATATCACATCACAACATGCCCTGCAAAAACAAGTTAGACGTCCTCTACTTTGTTGTTGCAAGTTTTACGTGGATGCTACAAGATTAAGCAAGAACCAATCTCACCTACGCATCAAAACCACAACGATAGTTTGTCAAATAGACTCCGTTTTAACCTTCGCAAGGATCGGGCGTAGCCATACTTGGTTCAACTAAAGTTGGAGAGACAGTCGCCCGCAAGCCACCTGTGTGCAAAGCACGTCGGGGGAACCGGTCTCGCGTAAGCGTAGGCGTAAGGTTGGTCCGGGTCGTCTCGTCCAACAATGCCGCCGAACCAAAGTATGACATGCTGGTAGGCAGTATGACTTATATCGCCCACAACTCACTTGTGTTCTACTCGTGCATATAACATCAACATAAATAACCTAGGCTCTGATGCCACTGTTGGGTTTCATAGTAGTTTCAAAAAAATTCCTACGCACACGCAAGATCATGTGATGCATAGCAACGAGAGGGGAGAGTGTTGTCTACGTACCCAACGCAGACTGACTGCGGAAGCGCTGACACGACGTAGAGGAAGTAGTCGTACGTCTTCACGATCCAACCGATCAAGCACCGAAACTACGGCACCTCCGAGTTCGAGCACACGTTCAGCTCGATGACGATCCCCGGACTCTGATCCAGCAAAGTGTCGGGGAAGAGTTCCGTCAGCACGACGGCGTGGTGACGATCTTGATGCACTACAGCAGCAGGGCTTCGCCCAAACTCCGCTACAGTATTATCGAGGACTATGGTGGCTAGGGGCACCGCACACGGCTAAGGAATAGATCACGTGGATCAACTTGTGTGTCTCTGGGGTGCCTCTGCCTCAGCATATAAAGGAGCCAAGGGGGAGGGGGGGCGCCGGCCAGGAGGAGGGCGCAGGAGGAGTCCTACTCCTTCCGGGAGTAGGACTCCCCCCCCCCCCCAATCCTAGTTGGACTAGGATTCCCCGAGGGGGAAAGAGGGAGACGGGGGCCGGCCACCTTCTCCTAGTCCTAATAGGACTAGGGGAGGGGGGAGGTGCGCAGCCACCTTGGGCTGCCCCTTTCTCCTTTCCACTAAAGCCCATTAAGGCCCATATGGCTCCCGGGGGGTTCCGGTAACCTCCCGGTACTCCGGTAAAATCCCGATTTCACCCGGAACACTTCCGATATCCAAACATAGGCTTCCAATATATCAATCTTTACGTCTCGACCATTTCGAGACTCCTCGTCATGTCCATGATCACATCCGGGACTCCGAACAACCTTCGGTACATCAAAATGCATAAACTCATAATATAACTGTCATCGTAACCTTAAGCGTGCGGACCCTACGGGTTCGAGAACAATGTAGACATGACCGAGACACGTCTCCGGTCAATAACCAATAGCGGGACCTAGATGCCCATATTGGCTCCTACATATTCTACGAAGATCTTTATCGGTCAGACCGCATAACAACATACGTTGTTCCCTTTGTCATCGGTATGTTACTTGCCCGAGATTCGATCATCGGTATCCAATACCTAGTTCAATCTCGTTACTGGCAAGTCTCTTTACTCGTTCCGTAATACATCATCTCACAACTAACATCTTAGTTACAATGCTTGCAAGGCTTATGTGATGTGTATTACCGAGAGGGCCCCAGAGATACCTCTCCGACAATCGGAGTGACAAAACCTAATCTCGAAATACGCCAACCCAACTTGTCCCATTGGAGAAACCTGTAGTACTCCTTTATAATCACCCTGTGACGTTTGGTAGTACCCAAAGTGTTCCTCCGGTAAACGGGAGTTGCATAATCTCATAGTTATAGGAACATGTATAAGTCATGAAGAAAGCAATAGCAACATACTAAACGATCGGGTGCTAAGCTAATGGAATGGGTCATGTCAATCTGATCATTCAACTAATGATGTGACCTCGTTAATCAAATAACAACTCATTGTTCATGGTTAGGAAACATAACCATCTTTGATTAACGAGCTAGTCAAGTAGAGGCATACTAGTGACACTTTTGTTTGTCTATGTATTCACACATGTATTATGTTTCCGGTTAATACAATTCTAGCATGAATAATAAACATTTATCATGATTATAAGGAAATAAATAATAACTTTATTATTGCCTCTAGGGCATATTTCCTTCAGACACTGCATTAGAACCACCATGAGCAATGACACTGCCACCATACTCGGACTCCTCGTCCACGTCCTCGACTTCGTCCTTGTCCCTCTTCCTCTTGGCCGATACTTCTTTGCTTGAACCGCACACTTGGCTATTGCTCTTCATCCAACCCTTGTAGATATTGAAGCAAAGGTAGCCATCCATTGCAGCGTAGTGGATGTGGTCTATATCTAGTACATTTCGCTGCCATGAATGACGATGAAACATGTATGGAGGTTTCTCCAGTTTACCGTACGAAGGATGAACCATGGCTCCTGCCAGGGTCAGCATTGAAGGCTGACGAGAGGACACCAGTCGATTCTTCTGGAGGTCGAAGGTGTTTCCTACAACGAGGCCTATCCGACGCAGGACTTCTTTATCGTTACCAAAATCTACAGTAACGAATTTGACTAGGTTGCTCTGGAGGAAGTCCTTAAAATCCCGGCACTCAACGTCGGCATGGCATATGTGGTAGACCAAGCCTGGATCACGATGGGCTTCTTCCTCTCTTTGTCCTTTAGATCCTTCTATGGTCCCAGGACTTTGGTGTACTCAATATCTAGCCCAGCGACCCACTCATCATCTGAGTCTTCGAACATGCGTCTGAAGCGAGAAAGGCATCCTTTCACCGTCGCGGAAGAACGGGTGTAGATGACGTCGAACTCATCACCGGTGATGGTTCTAACCTTGTAATCACCGCCGATCGTGGAGATTTGGGACGCCATGGATTTGGCAGGAGGGTTAGGATTAGTGGAACTGCCGTAATCTGAGTGGACGGGACGACTAGGAGCGAACCGCTGTAGTATTGAAGGATGTGCGGGGACGAGTAGGAGCGAACTGCCTGCGTGCAAACGGCAGGGTAGTGGCTTTCCATTCCCCCATGATCACGGGGCCCCACCTGTCCAGCAGTAACTCGCTGTCAAATCACACAGCCCTACGTTTGCAACAGCCTACTCCCTCGTCTTCTCGCGTCTCTGTCAAACTGACTAGGCGGAACTGCCCCGCGGCCTACCGCACAGGAAAAGCCCCGCCCTCAACTTTTAAATAGTATATAGTATACTAATTTTGTATCCATGGATTACGCCTGCGCCATGGAGCAAAGCATCTAGAAAATGGCGGTACACATGTACGGAGTATACAACACGCCCGTCGCGTTCGTGTCGCACCCCAGATGGTCGGTCGGTCTGGCACGCTGCTCTCTGAATGGAACGCGCGTCATATTGCCTTTGCACACACATGTGGGACGGCAATTGAGAACCGACCATAGGCACACTCCCCGGCCCCGCAAGTCGGGTGACTTAATAGAAGAGGGAGACGAGCGATAGTACTAGAGAAGTGTTGTACTACATTGGTGCCTGGACGATCCCTGCAAGGCACGGAATATCAGTTCATCCATGCATGTGACCAGACTCCAGCGGACACGCCTGGATTGGCTATCATCTACATATCATGCAGGCTGTGTTGTACATGGCTATAGTTGTGGTGATAAATCTAAAAAAAGGTTTCTTGTCATCTCGCAAAATTAGGTGTCATGTGCTTCAAATCACTGCGAGGGTTAAACAGCGACAACTGAGTTGGGCCAGTCATTGGGGGCACATGCACGAATAGTGACTACTCGGCTGCCATCTAGGTCAAGCTGGCTAAGTTAATTAGGACATCTATCGACGGACCCCTTTTCTATGAGTTTATCTTTAATTTGAGCTTTGTTCCTCGTCTAGTTTGTCCGTCGGGATTCGTGTTGCCTCCTTTGGGCATTGAGGTTATGATTTCTTGTCATGTGGCATTTTTTCGTGTTATATGTTATAATCTGGCGCTTCAGATCAAAATGACGACAACTGCGCCTCCAGGCCACGTGCATGAGGAGGTGGTTTTGCAATGGAGAAGATCAGAAGAGGGAGAGGCGAGACGGTGGTTTTGGAATGGAGATGATGGAGAGGAGAGGAGGTGGTTTTGCAATGGAGAAGATCAGAAGAGGGGGAGGCGAGACGGTGGTTTTGGAATGGAGATGATGGAGAGGAGAGGAGGTGGTTTTGCAATGGAGAAGAGGGAGAGGAGCATGCGGCAGCGATTTAGGATTGGACGATAGGGCCGGCGCGTTGTGACTGGATTGAAATCAAAATCAATTTACCCTTCAACTAAGAAAGCGACCCCACATTAACTAGTCTCCCTTTTATTCTAGGTCATAATTGACCATGATTTTCGTACATAAAATATATGTTATACATTGCAAAAATAATATAATTTGAAAGTACATTCAGATACGAACCAAACGATACAATTTTTGGTGACATGCATTCACATTTTGCTTGTCAAATACAGTACGTGGTCAAACTTTGACCCAAAATATGCAAAACAACAAAAAAATATTTCCAAGACCAGCGCCGCTCTTCTGCTCTTCTCCTCTTAAACCACCGCCGCTCCTCTCCTGTTCCAATCTAAATGCAGCGCCGCTCCTCTCCTCTTCCATTTCAAAACCACCGCCCCTCCTCTCTTGTTCCAGTCCAAAACCAGCGTCGCTCCTCTCTCGTTCTAATCCAAAACCAACGCTGCTCCTCTCCTCTTCCATTCAAAAACCACCGCCGGCGAGTGAAGGTGCTGTGGAGAAGTAGATCAATGGAGGAGTACAACCGATACGTGAGGATCGCAGACGGCGACCCTGTGAAGCTAGCTAGGATGTTGGAGATACAGTCTCGGTTTGACAACAAGGACCAACTAGCGGCGACGGCGACATCCATGGCCAAATATCTGCAACAGAGCGAAAAGGCGGCGATACTCCCGGAGGGAGTCGCGCCAGAGTACATAGAGCTGCTCCTCTGGGCCATGGAGCAAACAGATTCACCGAATCCAATCGTGAGGGAGCGGTGGTGGGAGTATCGATCCCAGATGGAGCATCCACCAGCGATTGAAGGATCGAGCATCTACAAGGTGCCGTTTGTGAGGGTGTCCTGCCAGAGCGAGCCGGTGGAGTCTTCGTCGACCGAACGCAACTGCAAGAGGACAAAAGCAGTTGGCCCGACGAAGCTTCCCCGCCATCGTCTCCCTCGCCGTTCACATAGTCTCACGGGGCGGCTATCTGCCGCCGAGGAATAGGAGGGGGCTGCCCCCCCAGCCCAATAGTCGGGCAGGTTGTGAATCTTCGGGAGGAGCTTAGGGTTGTCAGTATTTGCAGGTTGTGAATTGTGTTTTGTGTTGTGTATTTTGAGAGTACTTTCAGATATGAATGTCTTTTGAATTTCAGATTTGCACTATTGAGCATATGAAGTATTTTATGAATTCTAGAGATCTATTTTTAGCACTTAAAAATTGTAGTTTCATAGGAGTATAAAAGTGCAGACAATGTGATTCTCAGAGAAGAAACTACAAGTTTCAGTTTCAGATAAGAAACTATAAGTTCAGTTTCAGATAAGAAACTGCAACTTTCAGAGGCAGAGCATTTATATTAACACGGCCTTTTCAAACAGGGTTAACATCATGTTGGAAGTTTTATTCATGGTCGAAAATGGAACTACCAGCCAGTTAACATCCTGCTGATCAACATTCATGCATAGCACATCTTCATACGATGCACAGTCAAAATGGCCACAAAATGTCGAGTGTGCGAAACACAGAGAAAACGAGGGACGAAGTTTTGGCAAGTGTTGGACGTGGTTTTGGGCTGCCCCGTCTAGGCTTTCATTTTTAACATGCGCAGCCCATGACCTCGGATGGGAGGTCCATAGGCCTGTTTGTATTTTCTTAGGGTCGTCATGTATCGACCGGCCTATGGACCTCCCATCCGAGGTTTTATTTTCGGCAGCCCAATTTATGTTTTTTTTGAAGAAAACGTAGAGGTCTGTTCTATTTTTCTATATAATAATAGGAACGCCAGGTCCAACTTATGTTTCCCTTCTAACTATATTATATATATTTAAATTATTTTATATGTTATTATATATTATTTTTATTGTCATCACATATTTAACAGATACTTACATATGTAAGAAAACAATATCCCACATCTTATTAACTTATAAAAATAATTTCTTAACAAATAAAATCCTGGATTGTTTTGGCACAAAAATCCTAGTGATTGCGTACAAAACCTTGGTAAGATTTAAGGACGAATGTAATAATATCACTTATTATTTAAATATATTTATAAAAAAATGCTCAGCCCCTTCTTATTTTTTGATAACATTGCTGGCCCAACCCAACATTATAATTAGAATCAGCCCAGCAAAATCGTGTATTTCGGGAAAGTGCAAATGGCCTGTAATTTTTTAGGAAATAAAATAAATGGGCCGCATGGACGCTACATTATTTGTTCACCCAGCCTAGCTAATGGCTGTAGTTCAAAAAAAAGATCAATTTGACTGTAAATTCTACCGCGCAAAAAAAGACTGTAAATTCTGAAAAATGGGTCGAATACGTGCCACATTTTTGGAGGCTGAAATGTGGGCCAATAGGTCGAAGCCAACGCAAGTCGTTGTCAATTTAGTCAACAAATGATTCTGACATGTTAGCCGTTGGATTTACATCCAACGACCGGCATCCATCTTCAATCTCTCGTCTTCTTCCTCCAGCGCCACCGGGACCACCTCCCGCCTCCTGCTGCAAGCAGCTCTGCTTAGCTCACTTCGCAATGAAGCACTACTCCACCATTGGCCAGGCCATCCCTCCACCCCTCCACACCCCCTGTTCTTCTCCACCGACTGTCGAACCACACCGCACTAGAACCAGTTAACCCTCGTACACCTCTCCGTCCGCGACTCTACTCCCGCGTCTTCCCATCTCTGGCTCGTTGCTGTCTGGGGCCTCGCCATCGTCCACCACCTTGGATGCGCTCGGCGCGTCATGGTCAATGTGGTCAACGAACGAAACCATCGGAAGTAGACTATGCGTGGAGAGGCTGACAGCTGGGTCCACGACCGCACATAAGGAAATGCCTCCTTATTACGCGCAAAATAATGATTCCTCCACCTGACATCTGGGACCCACCGGAAGGGCCTCTGTATTTCGCGAAAATAACATGCCCCCCGCTGACATGTCGGACCCACCAGCTATCTTCGCACGCAAGGAAATGTCTCCTTATTACGCACAAAAAATGAATATTCCCCTGCCAGCTGGAACCCAGCATAGTGGGAGGCTGACTTGTGGGCCTACCAAGTTGACGGGGACGGAGGGCTTTGTCAACTTAGTCAATATGAACGATTCTAGATCCTCTTACTGTACGATGTTCATCCAACGGCCGTAGTGCTTCTTCAACCTCTGGTCTTCTTGCTCCAGCCGCACAAACCAGCACAGGTCGTGCCGCGTGCTCCTGCCTCCCGTGGCCGGCTGTGATGCCGCGGAGGCCTCACCGCCCCCTACTACTCCCGCCGCTGGTCAGGCCATCCCTCTACTCACCCACAACCCATGTTATTCTGCGGCGACAGCAGCCTCACACCGCAGCCAAACCAGTGAACCCTCGTACTCCTCTTCGCGTGGGCATCCACTTCTGCGTCTTCCCCGGCTCCGAGTCGTCCCAATCCTAGTCCTCGCCGTCGTCCATCGCCGTGGTGCTCTCAGCGTGGCATGGTCAACGTGGTCAAGGAACGACTTCCATCGGACGTCGACCGTACGTGGAGAGGCTGACAGCTGGGTCCACGGCCGCAGCAAGGAAGTGCCTCCTTATTACGCGCAAAATAATGATTCCTCCACCTGACAGCGGGGACCCACCGGACGGGCCACCGTATTTCGCGAAAAAACGTTTCCCCCTGACTGCTTGGACCCACCAGCTACATCTTCGCACGCAAGGAAGTGCGTCCGGGCAAAAAAAAACAATTCGCCCCCTGACTACTGGGACCCACCAGCTTCATCTTTGCACGCAAGGAAGTGCGTCCGGGCAAAAAAAATGATTCGCCCCTGACTAATGGGACCCACCAGCTACATCTTCGCACGCAAGGAAGTGCTTGACAATCGGGACCCACCTGTCGAAGCGTATGTAGCGTTGTCATTCTGGTCGCGAACGTGTACGTACATATATACTGTTGGATGTAGAGGCGCGCACGTGTCATAGTAGAGGCGCGTACGTGTCGTAGTAGAGGCGTGCACATAGCATGTACACATACGTACAGCAGACAGGGTGCAAGAAAGAAAATACGGCCACGTATGTGTACATACGGGCGGGGTCTCGAATGCCTACTCGCGCATACGTACGGCCAGGGCTTGTGTACATGGCTGGGTCGGAACGGAGAAACGGCGTCATCGTCGTATTCATGGGGAGGCAACGGAATGCGTCGTGTTCATGGGGAGGCAACGGAATGCGTCGTGTTCACCGGGAGGCAATGGAACGCGTGGGAGCCAACCGGCTGGGTCGGAACGGAATGCATGGTCGTGTTCATCGGGAGAGCTTGGATGGAACAGGCGATGGAAACGAGGCCTGGTGTACTGCAGAACGGAGGAAACGGCCTTGTGTTCGACCGGCCACGTTCGAAACGGGATCCTGTTCATCGGGAGGGGTCTGGCGTACCGCAAAACGGACGAAACGGACCTCCTACGGTCGAAACGGGGGTCCTGTTGATCAGGAGGGGTGTGGCGTACCGCAAAACGGACGAAACGGACCTTCTACAGTCGAAACAGGGGTCCTGTTGATCGGGAGGGGTGTGGCTACCACAAAACGGACGAAACGGACCTCCTACGGTCGAAACGGGGGTCCTATTCATCGGGAGGGGTGTGGCGTACCGCAAAACGGGACTCCACGGGATAATGTTCATCTCCACCGTGGACCTCCTCCAGCCTCCACGGGCTACCGTCGACCTCCTCCAGCCTCCACAGGCTCCTGTTCATCCAGCCTCCACCGCGTGCTACTCCACCGGCTACTGTTCAACCACCCCTCCACCGTCTACTGTTCATCCAGCCCTCCACACCACGGGGTCCTATTCAACCACCCCTCCACGGGCACCCCTCCACCGTCTACTGTTCATCCAGCCCTCCACACCACGGGGTCCTGTTCATCCAGAGGCAACGCGACCGCTCATTGTTCATCCACCCCCCCGCGCAACACTCACTGTTCATCCAATCGATCGGCTTCAGTTAGCAGCAGTAGCGAAGCAATCGCTCAATCGGTTTCAGTTAACAGCCATCGATCGATCGCTCGGGTTCAGTAACGCGTAGCCTGCAGTGCAATCACTCGGGTTCAGTTAGAGCCCAATGCTACCTCTTGAGCACTGTGTTGGATTTCCCCGAAGAGGAGAGGATGATGCAGCAAAGTAGCATAAGTATTTCCCTCAGTTTTTGAGAACCAAGTTATTAATCCAGTAGGAGGCTACGCGCAAGTCCCTCGTACCTACACAAAAACAATAGCTCAACGCAACCAACACGCTTAGGGGTTGTCAATCCCTTCATGGTCACTTACGAAAGTGAGATCTGATAGAGATGATAAATAATATTTTTGGTATTGTTTGTATAGAGATGCAAAGTGAAAAGTAAAAGGCAAAGTAAAAAAGCAAAGCAATAATAAAGTGATGGAGATTAATATGATGAGAAGGAGACCCGGGGTCCATAGGTTTCACTAGTGTCTTCTCTCAAGAACATAAGTATTCTACGGTGGGTGAACAAATTACTGTTGAGAAATTGACAGAATTGAGCATAGTTATGAGAATATCTAGGTATGATCATGTATATAGGCATCACATCCGAGACAAGTAGACCGACTCCTGCCTGCATCTACTACTATTCCTCCACTCATCGACCGCTATCCAGCATGCATCTAGAGTATTAAGTTAAAAACAGAGTAACGCCTTAAGCAAGATGACATGATGTAGAGGGATAGTTTCATGCAATATGATAAAAACCCCATCTTGTTATCCTCGATGGCAACAATACAATACATGCCTTGTTGCCCCTTCTGTCACTGGGAAAGGACACCGCAAGATCGAACCCAAAGCTAAGCACTTCTCCCATGGCAAGAAAAACCAATCTAGTAGGCCAAACCAAACTGATAATTCGAAGAGACTTGCAAAGATAACCAATCATACATAAAAGAATTCAGAGAAGATTCAAATATTATTCATAGATAGACTGGATCATAAACCCACAATTCATCGGTCTCAACAAACACACCACAAAAAGAGGATTACATCGAATAGATCTCCATGAGAGAGGGGGAGAACATTGTATTGAGATCCAAATAGAGAGAAGAATCCATCTAGCTACTAACTATGGACCCGTAGGTCTGAAATAAACTACTCACACTTCATCGGAGGGGCTTGGATGATGATGTAGAAGCCCTCCGTGATCGATGCCCCCTCCAGCGGAGCTCCGGAATTAGATTTTTGGCTCCGTATCTGATTGTTTGGGAGTACGTGGGTATATATAGGAGGAAGAAGTACGTCGGTGGAGCAATAGGGGCCCCACGAGGGTGGAGGGCGCGCCTAGGGGGGGGGAGGCGCGCCCCCTACCTTGTGGCCTCCGGTTAATTGGCTTGACATGGGGTCCAAGTCTCCTGAGTTGTATTCGGTCAGAAAATCACGTTCCCAAAGGTTTCATTCCGTTTGGACTCCGTTTGATATTCCTTTTCTTTGAACCCCTAAAACAGGCAAAAACAACAATTCTAGGCTGGGCCTCCGGTTAATAGGTTAGTCCCAAAAATAATATAAAAGTGGATAATAAATCCCAATAATGTCCAAAGCAGTAGATAATATAGCATGGAGCAATCAAAAATTATAGATACGCTGGAGACGTATCAAGCATCCCCAAGCTTAATTCCTGCTCGTCCTCGAGTAGGTAAATGATAAAAACAGATTTTTTGATGCGGAGTGCTACTTGGCATAATTTTAATGTAATTCTTCTTAATTGTGGTATGAATATTCAGATCCAAAAGATTCAAGACAAAAGTTCATATTGACATAAAAATGATAATACTTCAAGCATACTAACTAACCAATTATGTCTTCTCAAAATAACATGGCCAAAGAAAGTTCATCCCTACAAAATCATATGGTTTAGTCATGTTTCATTTTCGTCACATAAGAATGCTATCATCATGCACAACCCCGATGACAAGCCAAGCAATTGTTTCATACTTTAGTAATCTCAAAACTATAAACTTTCACGCAATATATGAGCGCGAGTCATGGCCATAGCACTTTGGGTGGAATAGAATATAATGGAGGGGGGTTATGTGGAGAAGAAAAAAAAGGAGAAAGTCTCACATCAACGAGGCTAATCAATGGTCTATGGAGATGCCCATCGATTGATGTTAATGCAAGGAGTAGGGATTGCCATGCAACGGATGCACTAGAGCTATAAATGTATGAAAGCTCAACAAAAGAAACTAGTGGGTGTGCATCCAACTTGCTTGCTCACGAAGACCTAAGGCACTTGCGGAGGCCCATTGTTGGAATATACAAGCCAAGTTCTATAATGAAAAATTCCCACTAGCAAATGAAAGTGATAACATGAGAGACTCTCTACTATGAAGATCATGGTGCTACTTTGAAGCACAAGTGTGGTAAAATGATAGTAACATTGTCCCTTCTCTCTTTTTCTCTCATTTTTTGGGCCTTCTCTTTTTTATGGCCTTTCTCTTTTTTTGGGCCTTCTCTTTTTTATGGCCTTTCTCTTTTTTTTATTCCTAACTTGGGAAAATGCTCTAATAATGATGATCATCACACTTCTATTTATTTACAACTCAATGATTACAACTCGATACTAGAACAAAGATGACTCTATATGAATGCCTCCGGCGGTGTACTAGGATATGCAATGAACCAAGAGTGACATGTATGAAAGAATTATGAACGGTGGCTTTGCCACAAATACTATGTCAACTACATGATCATGCTAAGCAATATGACAATGATGAATGTGTCATGATGAACGGAATGATGGAAAGTTGCATGGCAATATATCTCGGAATGGCTATGGAAATGTCATAATAGGTAGGTATGGTGGCTGTTTTGAGGAAGATATAAGGAGGTTTATGTGTGAAAGACTGTATCATATCACGGGGTTTGGATGCACCGGTGAAGTTTGCGCCAACTCTCAATGTGAGAAAGGGCAATGCACGGTACTGAAGAGGCTAGCAAGGATGGAAGGGTGAGAGTGCGTATAATCCATGGACTCAACATTAGTCATAAAGAACTCACATACTTATTGCAAAAATCTACAAGTCATCAAAAACCTCGGTACTACGCGCATGCTCCTAGGGGGATAGATTGGTAGGAAAAGACCATCGCTCGTCCCCGACCGCCACTCATAAGGAAGACAATCAAATTACAGCTCATGTTTCAAATTTGTTGCATAACATTTACCATACATGCATGCTACGGGACTTGCAAACCTCAACACATGTATTTCTAAATTTCAAAACTTCTCAACTAGCATGACTTTGATATTTTTACCTCCATATCTCAAAACAATCATCAAGCATCAAACTTTTCTTAGTATTCAACACACTCATAAGAAAGTTTTATTATTAATCTTGCATACCAAGCATATTAGGATTTTAAGCAAATTACCATGCTATTAAGACTCTCAAAATAATCTAAGTGAAGCATGAGAGATCAATAGTTTCTATAAAACAAATCCACCACCGTGCTCTAAAAGATATAAGTGAAGCACATAGAGCAAAATTATAAAGCTCAAAAGAATAAGTGAAGCATGTAGAGTATTCTATCAAATTCCAAATCATGTATGGCTCTCTCAAAAGGGGTGTACAGCAAGGATTATTGTGGTAGACTAACAAGCAAAGACTCAATCATAAAGGACGCTCCAAGCAAAACACATATCATGTGGTGAATAAAAATATAGCTCCAACTAAAGTTACCGATAGAAGTAGATGAAAGAGGGGATGCCTTCCGGGGAATCCCAAGATTTGACTTTTAGGTGTCATTACATTATCTTGGGGGTGCCATGGGCATCCCCAAGCTTAGGCTCTTGCCACTCCTTGTTCCATAATCCATCAAATCTTTACCCAAAACTTGAAAACTTCACAACACAAAACTTAAAGTAGAAAATCTCATGAGCTCCATTAGCGAAAGAAAACAAAAGACCACTTCAAGGTACTGTGATGAACTCATTCTTTATTTATATGGGTGTTATACCTACTGGATTCCAACTTCTCTATGTTTCATAAACTATTTTACTAGCCATAGATTCATCAAAATAAGCAAACAACACACAAAAAAAAGAATCTGTCAAAAACAGAACAGTCTGTAGTAATCTGTAGCTAGTGCGAGATATGGAACCCCAAAAATTCTAAAATAAATTCCTGGACGTGAGGAATTTATCTATTAATAATCTTAAAAAAAATTAACTAAATAGAGCTCTCCAAATAAAAATGACAGCAGTTCTCGTGAGCGCTAAAGTTTCTGTTTTTTACAGCAAGTTCAACAAGACTTTCCCCAAGTCTTCCCAACGGTTCTAGTTGGCACAAACACTAATTAAACACAAAAAACACAAAAAAAACAGAGTATAGATAATTTATTTATTACTAATCAGGAGCAAAAAGCAAGGAATAAAAATAAAATTGGGTTTCCTCCCAACAAGCGCTATCGTTTAACGCCCCTAGCTAGGCATAACAAGCAAGAATAGATCTAGATATTGCCATCTTTGGTAGGTAATCCATAAGTGGCTCTCATGATAGATTCATATGGTAATTTTATTTTCTTTCTAGGAAAGTTTTCCATGCCCTTTTTTAATGGAAATTTAAATCTAATATTCCCTTCCTTCATATCAATAATTGCACCAACTGTTCTAAGGAAAGGTCTACCGAGAGTAATAGGGCAAGAAGGATTGCAATCTATATCAAGAATGATAAAATATACGGGCACATAATTCCTATTTGCAACAATAAGAACATCATTAATTCTTCCCATAGGTTTCTTAATAGTGGAATCCGCAAGATGCACATTTAGAGAGCAATCATCAAAATCACGGAAATCTAGCAAATCACACAATGTTTTGGGAATAGTAGAGACACTAGCACCCAAATCACACAAAGCATAAAACTCATAATCTCTAATTTTAATTTTAATAGTAGGTTCCCACTCATCATAAAGTTTTCTAGGGATAGAATCTTTCAACTCAAGTTTTTCTTCATAAGATTGCATCAAGGCATTAACGATATGTTCGGTGAAGGCTTTATTTTGACTATAAGCATGAGGAGAATTTAGCACGAATTGCAACAAGGGAATACAATCAATTAAAGATCAATTCTCATAATTAAATTCCTTGAAATCCAATATAGTGGGTTTAGCATCATCTAGGGTTTTATTTCTTTTAATCCCACTTTTATCAATTTCACCATCAAGATCTAAATACTCCGAATTTTTAGAACGCTTTCTAGGTAAAGGTGGATCATATTCAGTCCCATCATTATCAAGATTAATATTGCAAAACAAAGATTTAATAGGGGACACACCAATAACTTTTAGATCTTCCTCATTATTTTCATAGGAATCCGGTTTAGCGGCCATCTTATTAACTAAGGTAGCTTGCATATCCGAAATTTCAGCAGTTAATTTTTCAAGATGAGTAATTTGGGACTTATACCATCAAATTCTTTAGACATATCATCGAGCTCTTTATTCATATAACTCATAAAACGTTTTTGTTCCTTAAGCTCATTTCTAAAGAAATTATTATGCTCAAATTGCAAAACCATAAACTTCCTCACGTTGTCACTACAAAAAATACACTTTCGTGATGATACGTGTTTGTCACAGTAGGTCGCTTTTTTTGTCATGCATGTACATCCATGAAAAATTTATGACAGAATCAAGATAGTCATACATGTGCTGTTGTAGAAGTGTTCCATGACATTACCAAAATTATCATCACAGAAGTGTCCACTTCCATGACAATAAATCGCGCGTCATAGAAGTGCTTTCGTCAAGGGTGACCGACATGTGGCATCCATCGTAACGGAACGCCGTTAAGCTATCAGGTCGGGTTTTGGATCCGATAACCCGTTAACAACCCCGACCATGGGGATTTTCCACGTGTAAAATCATCATTGGCTGGAGGAAACACATGTCGACTCATCGTTGGGACAGATGTCAACCACTCATTGGACGGAAGGCGCCTATGATACGTCGACAAATGGCACGGCCCAACAGAGGCCCATTCCTGTGAAAAGGCCGGCCCGTTTGACTTGGTCAAAAGCTGGCAGGCCGGCCCATGGAAAGCCTGTTAACGGCCTGTTCGAATATAGCCGATTTACAGCCCGCTAACCCAAGGCCCATCATGCCCTATTCGAATTAGGCCTAGTAACGTCATCTGGGCCATCCAATATGATTCCAGCCCGTTTTCACTTCTGGCCCATGTATGGCCCATGACGTCTTTCGGCCCATATGAGGCCCTATGTAACTCTTGGCCTACTAACGGCCCGTGGTGAAACTGGCCCGTAAGGAACAGTGTATCACTTTACACCCATTAACGGCCCGTGGTGAAACTGGCCCGTGATGAACGTGTATCACTTTATACCCATCAATGGCCCGTTATTCCATTGGGCCGTTTCCAGCCCATGTTATCTTTCGACCTTCTCAGAGCCCATTTATTCTTGGGCTCATTTGGAGCATTCGTTTACTTACGGCCCGTTACTATCATTTTCTGCTTGTGGGCCAAATTCAGCCCGTGGTTACAGTCGGCCCGTTTGTGGTCCATTAATACGTTGGGTCGTTTTCATAGCGTCATCAAATACGGCCTATTAATGATGGCCCGTTATGGTCGGCCCATGAACGGACGATTCCAACTCTAGCCCGTTTACGGCCATAATGTGGCCTGTTATTGGCCCATGTTTGGCCATCGATCATATTGCCCGTATAAGGCCCATTGATGATACGGCCCGTAGAAGGCCCACTGTTTCTATGGCCCGTTGAAGGCCCACTGTTTCTACGGCCCGTAGGAGGCCTAGTGTCACTACAGTAAATATTAGCCCATGGTTATTGTGGCCTAGTTTTAAAAATAGGTTATTGCAACCACTAGCAAACCGCGGAAAAAGAACTACAATGACTAGAAGCAAACAAATAAACAAGACAACAAGGACATAAATAAGCAAGCAACTTACGCTAGGCTATCACGGCTATCACACATATTACATCCACTGGGCATCAAAGTTCACCACCAATGCAAATAAACGCGCCGACAAAAGAATATACAAAACTGAGAGCACTTCGGAAGGCACTAGGCCTGGCCAGGTCGCCCCCCCAAAACAGGTGAAGAAGTTGAGTAGACCTCAGTTGTGTCAACGATAGATGCATCAACACTAGATTTAAGGCATGATGGTGCGCATGGCAGTCCTCTGACATCTTCATTGCATCTTTGATTTCAAGTCGGAGCTGAGCTGAAGCAAGCCTTTCCGCTTTAAGTCAAGACTCAAGAAGTCGAACTGATTGAGGCAGCGACTGCACAGAGGTTGTCTCACACCTACTGGTGAGTAGCTTCAACTCACTGTCTTCATCAAGATAGGACCTTGGGGTCATCTTGCTGTCCTCAAGATGGTTTGGCTCACTATCTTCCCTAAAGTTCTGCCTGGCGTAAGAGATACGAGTCTGAAAGAGAAACAAGGAGACACGTAACAGGTTTCACAATTGTATACGCAAATAAATGGATCTGTTCTGCATAAGGAACATGTTTTTACACCTACAATTTGAAACTGGTAGTTGTTGCAAACATCCAATCAGATGTAAACAACAAAGCAAACAAAAGTGGAGGAAATGATGCCTATCCAAATCTATACTAGAACAAAGTTTGAAGGCTTGAGAAGGATGAACTTACATTACATGTTAACAGGGGCTGGACAAAGCCCTTCTCCATGTTGATGGAAGGATAATTCAATAAATTCCCCAAAGGAAATTCTTTATAAGCGTTGCCATTATTCTACATTTTGCAAAGTGTAAATATAGATCAAATAATATTGGAAGAAACAGAGGATAATGAAGCTCAGGTGCAGACTGATGATACATAATCAAATAGCAATTAATTAAGTACAGCGTTACAAGGCAAAAGGGAGAGAGGTACTAACAAGAGCAATGCAGAGCCCATTATTGTTTTGAGATCGTATGATCCTTTGAGCAAGGAGATTCATCTGAAATTAGTTTTCATACAAGAGAGAAGGTAAGGCACAAGTAGAAATTTAGGAGTTCAAATTTTGAATTGATATCATAGACAGTACCTGACGCTGGGCTCCCAGCAGTTCTAATAGGGGTTTGGCCACTAGAGTAGGGGTAAAGTGTGGTACAGTTGGGCCTGTGTTTTCTATGGCTGTTGATCTATCTGATTTAACATGTATCACTACTTTTTCCAAATACCTAGTTTGTACTCCTTGACGACCTGCACTCACCCTCTTCCTTTTGGACACCTATTACGAAAGAACAACATTTGACTGGAAAAACATAGTGTGACGACACATGGAATAGGTACAAAAAATGGATAGGTATGGCATATACTCATATATGATGCTTAAACTAAGCAGATGGTGTAACAAAGTAGAAGTAATGCAAGAGGTCAGAAGCAAAATATGTGCGACCAATACAACTTTGCAAAGTTAGAGCAAGCACCTTGATGGGTGAATAAGATAGGCCATCCTCCACCATGCCAAGTTTGTTAGGCAGTGGATCATTCCACAATATTCCTCTTGTGCGCCCATTCTCATATTCATTTTGATAATGTTCAATATCTGACATGCATGAAAACATAAAAACAAGTGAGATTTTCTATGTAATGCAGAAGTGATTCTAATCCAATACTGCCTCCCTGTAAACCCCTTTGTGCTATCTCTGCAATTCTTTTAAAAGATGCCATGCATGCTGTAATTTGTTGTGTGCATTAATATAATGTGGCCTACTACTCAAAATATGAGAGCTCCAGAAGTGATGACACTTCACAGATGATAGCTTCAACATAAGTAAAGAAGAACAAGTCGACCTGACCTGACAGATTCAAAATATACTAAGGGAGAACAACTCGACCTGACCAGTCGACCACAAGAGAAGAGTATCATCTTAAAGAAGAGCAGAAGAGCAAGCAGATTGAAGATATTACAAGTCTTTTAATACAATGTCGGTTGGCCACGCATGATGAACCAGAGCACACAGAGAAATACTATTCTTTCCGGTCTCTCCATATGTGGCTCACATGCATTTCGAAACTAAAGTAGGAACATTTTGCTAACCAATTAAACATCTCTCAGTTTTACTAATATCAGCAATAATATCATATATGAATTTGTACAACTAAGCTTGTTTAGCTCGATGGGTGGAGCAGTGCTATTACGACACGAACCACGTAGGCTGATTGTGGTCATCATAAAATGGGGAAAACATAAGCATGATGAGTACAGTGTTGACCGTGGTAGTGGGATGGCAGATCTGAAGCTGCAAACCGCGCAAAGGGTAGTTAGAAACCGATGTTTGCTTTGAAATAACAACTAAGATTTGGTATGGACAAGAAAGTACGGTCAACAAGTGACAAACAAATGCAATTATGCTGTCTCTCTATATGTCGCGACATGCATTTGGAAACTCAAGTGGGACCTTTAGCTAACCAATTAAATGTGTCGGTTAACTAATATCAGTATCATATCACAACCATATTTGAACAACTAAGCTTTCGAATTCTGAGTGTTGTGTTGTTTAGCTTGAAGGGTGGAGTAATGCTAGTACGACAGAAAGCACCTACGCAGATCATAGTAGAGTAGATAAAAGGGGAAAACCCTAAGCATCAAGAGAAAAATCAGGAAAGTGGAACTAGCTGGACCAGTGGGTGGCGCACATGCTTTTCGAAACGAATATAGGAACATTAGGTGACCAATTAAACGTTCTCTGTTTTGGTGATATGAGCATCATATCAGATTTGTATTTCAACACGTATGCTTTGGGTTGAGGTCTTGAGGAGCAGTGCTAGCACGACACGAAGCACCTACGATGATGGTAGTGAATATAAAGGGGGAAACCCTAAGCTTTACGAGTATAGTGCCCGTGCCATGGCGGATCTGAAGGTGCAAACCGGACAAAGCTACTTCGCAACCAATGTTTGCTTTCAACTAGCCACTACCATTTGGTACGGACAAGAAAAGTACAATAACAAATTACGATCTATTTTCTGGGTCAGATCAATAACTTAAGCACATATGGAAGAGTACCACCTCTCTTGCGATGCCGTGTAGGCCTATGCTGATACGTTGAGGGTGTTGCGGGTGCGATGGCTGTCGGCGGCAGGGAAGAAGACTTTAGATGGCAGACGGCCGAGTCGGGGGATATATCCTGTTGTCGTGGACGAGGCGGTCGTAGGAGCGGGAACAGCAAGGTGGACGATGACGCCGATGAAGCGAGAGGAGGCGATGAAAGGATGCTGGTCCAGCACCGTGGATGAGAGACGTCCATCTCTTGCAGTGGACGATGGGGTAGGGGTAGCGGCTTCGGCAAGGTGGAGGATGTGGTGGCGGACGGAGGAGGTTGGCCGCAGTGCGGAGGTTGTCGTGCTGACGACGGTGTATGAATGGGGAAATCGAGGGGAGGGGGATCACAAACTTTGGGACGCGCTTCTCTGAAATGGGGAAAGTTACGAATTTATCCCCCGTTTAAAATTTCGGACATCGCGTCGGTTGGGGATAGGACGGTAATCTCGCATCTCCCAAATATTTGCCGGTAACTATTTCGGGTGAGGAGAGGGTGTTTTGCCACCCACGGTTGGCGCCCACGGTGTATGAACGAGGCTGACAGGTAGGGTGATTGTGTCACGTCTGATGGAAGTTACACATCCGCCCCTATTTAAAATATAAGCCTACATTGATTTCGGACGAGGAGAGTTTGTTTTGCCGCCCTCCGTGTATGAATGGGGAAATGGAGGAAGAGACACATGTCTTTCGGACGAGCTTGAATCAAATGTGTTTTGCCACCCACGTTTGGCGCCCACCATGTCTGAATGGGCTCAGAGGCCGTCGTGTCACGTCTGATTGAAGTTACTAGTCTACATCTATCGACAGCAGTGTAAATCCTATCGATAAGGATGTCAAGTGTCAGGGGTAGACAGTAATTTCCATCTCGCAAACACTTGCTTCGAGCAGCCCACAAATTATAGTGGGTGTTTAGCCGCTTCGTTCAAAACTTGGGAGAATTAGCATTCACGTTTGCCCTGGGACCTGGCAAACTAAATTCAAATCCAATTTGTATTCGATTACGAATATCCACAGATAATTATACATATTGTTATTTATTTCTTCAAAACCACAACAAAGATTTATTCCACCTTTATATATGATTATGATTTAGAAATGCCGTGATCTTCGAATTAAGTAGGTTGGATACACTCTGAGTCAAACAGTTATTTCATCCAATACAATATGCTCACACAATAAACAATTCACCTTATGTCAATCATACAAGTTCTGAGGATTACCTCACCTAAAAAATTTGGATCATTACAACACATGGACAACATAGGGGGTCTTGCAACATAATCCATTCAGAGACATGACACAACATGCAAGTACAATAATCTAATGAAAATTTGAACTGGTATCTAAAGAAGAACCGGGATTATCTTGGGCTTCAGATAGCAGAAACAGCAGGACCTCCTCCATCTTCAAATGCAACATTCTTACTTCCTCCAATTCTTGGGTTGCTTGCATAATGCGTGCCTGCTAATTCCGTAATTTCCAGCCTCAAGATAAATATTACCTCATTCATGGCAGCCACACCATCTCTTTCTGCCTCTAGTAGAGCCTCAAGCACTATAATAACTGTGCTCAGACTGCTCTCCGGCGGTGTTGCCTCTGAACTGCTACCATCTGGTTGAAGGAAATATGCCCTAGAGGCAATAATAAAGTTATTATTTATTTCCTTATATCATGATAAATATTTATTATTCATGCTAGAATTGTATTAACCAGAAACATAATACATGTGTGAATACATAGACAAACAGAGTGTCACTAGTATGCCACTACTTGACTAGCTCGTTAATCGAAGATGGTTATGTTTCCTAACCATGAACAAAAGAGTTGTTATTTGATTAATGGGATCACATCATTAGAAGAATGATGTGATTGACATGACCCATTCAATTATCTTAGCACCCGATCATTTAGTATGTTGCTATTGCTTTCTTCATGACTTATACATGTTCCTATGACTATGAGATTATGCAACTCCCATTTGCCAGAGGAACACTTTGTGTGCTACCAAATGTCAGAACGTAACTGGATGATTATAAAGGAGCTCCATAGGTGTCTCCAAAGGTACATGTTGGGTTGGCGTATTTCGAGATTAGGATTTGTCACTCCGATTGTCGGAGAGGTATCTCTGGGCCCTCTCGGTAATGCACATCACATAAGCCTTGCAAGCATTGCAACTAATGAGTTAGTTGTGAGATGATGTATTACGGAACGAGTAAAGAGACTTGCCGGTAACGAGATTGAACTAGGTATTAAGATACCGACGATCGAATCTCGGGCAAGTAACATACCGATGACAAAGGGAACACCGTATGTTGTTATGCGGTCTGACCGATAAAGATCTTCATAGAATATGTGGGAGCCAATATGAGCATCCAGGTTCTGCTATTTGTTATTGACCGGAGACATGTCTCGGTCATGTCTACATTGTTCTCGAACCCGTAGGGTCCGCACGCTTAAGGTTTCGATGATAGTTATATTATGAGTTTATATGTTTTGATGTACCGAAGGAGTTCGGAGTCCCGGATGAGATCGGTGACATGTCGAGGAGTCTCGAAATGGTCGAGACGTAAAGATCGATATATTGGATGACTATATTGGGACGTCGGAAAGGTTCCGAGTGATTCGGGTATTTTCGGAGGTACCGGGGAGTTACGGGAATACGAGGAAGAAGCAATGGGCCTTAATGGGCCTTAGTGGGAAGGACCAGGAGGTGGCGCGCGCCCCTCCCAAGCCCAGTCCGAATTGGACAAGGGGTTTGGGGTGCGGCCCCTCTCTCCCTTCCTTCCCCTCTTCCCCCCTTTCCCCCCTTCTCCTAGTTGGACTAGGAAAGGAGGAAACCTAGTCCAACTTGGAGTAGGAATCCTACTACCCTGGCGCGCCCCTCCTAGGGCCGGCCTCCTCCCCCCTTGCTCCTTTATATACGGGGGAAGGAGGGCACCTCTAGACACACAAGTTGATCTTCATGATCGTTCTCTTAGACGTGTGCGGTGCCCCCCTCCACGATAATCCTTGATAATATTGTAGCGGTGCTTAGGCGAAGCCCTGCGACAGTAGAACATCAAGATTGTCACCACGCCGTCGTGCTGACAGAACTCTTGCCCGATACTTTGCTGGATCGGAGTCCGGGGATCGTCATCGAGCTGAACGTGTGCCAGAACTCAGAGGTGCCGTAGTTTCGGTGCTTGATCGGTCGGGCCATGAAGACGTACGACTACATCAACCGCGTTGTCATAACGCTTCCTTTGTCGGTCTACGAGGGTACGTAGACAACACTCTCCCCTCGCGTTGCTATGCATCACCATGATCTTGCGTGTGCGTAGGAATTTTTTTGAAATTACTACGTTCCCCAACACTAGTAACATGGATGGCGCACTGCTTCCGCAAATAGATTCTGGGGTTGTACATTGTGTCCTAGTGTGAACGGCATCCTGAAAGGTTTCCGCTGGACATCAGTAAGAGATAGTTATCGTATGATGCACGCAGTAAGCTTACATGGTAAATGAGGGACGAATTATTGCTGAGCATGGAAAACTATATTTAAATGGTTCGAAGCAGCATCAGCTGAAAAGAAATTAAAATGGTAAGATGAAACTAGGGGTGTAAGTGGCAAATAAATGAAATCTGCCAGTCCCATCTAGTTAGTTTTTGCTACCTCCCTAGTTCATTTTCCTCAAAAAAACAAAAACTCTTTTGAACTATCATACCACTAGTGGAATTTAATCGGGATTAAACCGGACCCAGTTGACATCCCTAGTTGAACGGGAGTGTACAACCGCTATATTTAAGTTGCCAAGGCATCTAACAGTGTGGCTTCATGTAAACTACGAAGACAGTCTTGTGATGAATTTGAGAGGAAAAGTTAAGGACTCAAATGAAATAGGCATGCATTTCTTTACGATAGTACAACAGGCACTGCTGACATATTGGCCAATTCAGGTATAGCGTAACAACAAATAAGCATTCGAATCAAGCAATACAGCAAAGCAAACAACTGAACTATTTGTAATTCGGTAGGATTACACGTTGAGGGCACAAGCCAAGAAAGCAGCCCACTCGCATTACATTTCACATGTACTAAAACACACTGGCTTACCATATGTTGCTGTGAAGCCTAGCTGCTGTTGCAATGTTCTTTGAAGATATCGTCAGCATCCTGTGGTTGCAAATCTAGTTGTTGTAGTTTATTCTGCACCATCTATTTAGGTAAAATTAATTTTAGTCGCATGCACTGGTCCGAATTGATCATCAATGGTTCATCTAAACTAATGAAAGAAGGGTGTGTGCATACACGACAATACTCCCTCCGATTCTTTTTACTTTGCGTATAACTTTTTCTCAGTTTTCTTGTATTAGTCTGCGGGTTGCCGATTCCTAGCGCTGGTTTCCTTTTGTGCCCCGCCCCATCCGCCTCTGCCCTAATTAATTGGCAAATTAGTCCAGAAAAATTAAACTAGTGCCCTCCTTGGTATGCGGGTCAAGAGTTATGCGCAGAGTAAATAGAATCGGAGGGAGTATACCTGCTTCCCTCTATTTTTATGCTTGTTCGAGGTGCCAGCCCCAAAAGAAAAATATTTTGCTTGATGGGGTTGGCAGCTCCATAATTAATAGAAGCATCAAATTAGTCATGCAACTTGGGAAGATCAAGAACACACAAACAAGTAATGAACGGAGGCTCGGAGTAGTGATGTAATAGCTAGCATCTGAAAATGTAGGGTAAAACGAACAAAAAGCAGCGGAACCACATGCTAGTTTGCTGATGTGTAATTAAGCATAGAGAACATTAAGCAGACTGATGGAACCAACAGGTGGCATCAGAACAAAACTAAAGCATATTAACTATATGTGCACTGGTATGAAATTTAGCACATGTAACATGTTCACTGCCAGAAGTATGGCCCTACAGGTGCAAGAAGAATAACGCGTCTCATGAAAAACTGAATGATGCCCTGAAGAAATTCAAATGTGCGGTGCTTATGCTAGGAAAGTGAACGTAGGCGCCGGCCGTTGGATAATAGTACCTGATTCTCGGCGGCGTATGGGTATAGTTGTCATACTTGATAGCTAAGGATCGTTGATGGTGCTCGTGTTGCGGTTGAGTTTGGGCCGGCTGTCGCCGTCGCTGAAGCGGCTCCGGTGCTATGGTTACGGCGCCTGTCTACATACAAGAAAGCTCATCTGTGGTAAGTGAACAGTTGCACGATAAAGAGAAAAAACGAAGGAGTACAAATCGAAATAACCTGATGAGGCTGCGACGTCGGTAAAGTAGGTCCGGTGGAGTTGAATATGGCGTCCGTGGAGCGGGTCCGGTGCATTGGACGAAGGTTTCGGCGGGCGCGTTGTACAGTGCTTTCGGTGAGGCGGATCTGTTGCGGCGGACGAGGGCTTGTATGAAGGGCCAGCGAAGGGGCGGATGAGGGAGTCAGTGAAGGGCCTACGCTGTGGTGGACGAGGGCGTCAGTTAAGCAGATCCGGTGTGGTGGACCATGATGGCGGTCAAGGAGATCTGGAGCGGTGGACAAGCCAGTCGCTGAAGCGGCTCCGGTGAAGTGGTGAGTTGGCAGTTGGGGGTTCCAAGGTGCGGAAGGTAGATCCGGTGGGGTGTGAGGTCCACCGCTACGGCGGAGGACTAGATTCAGCGGCTTTCCGTGGTTGGGGGTCCGGGAGGGGAAGGGGAGGGGCTCTGGGGAAGAATGTTGGGGGCAAAGAGGGGAAAACAATGGAGTTACCAAAGCAGCCCTTTTCCATTCATGTGGCAGGGGTAAAACAAGAATATCGCAGGGCTAAACTTTCGTGCGCGTGATATTTTGATGTGAGCGGGAAGTTTGAAAGCTTTTGGCACCTAAAATTATAAGAATTCTGCTCTCGTGCGGCCGACTATGATATCATGGCTGACAATTTTTTTGTTTTGCATGCAAAAAAATGTGCAAGTTCTGAAAATCAATGTCTCCAACTCGAAACTTAGATTGTCCATTCAATTCAAATATGGATCATTGAGCTACTACAAGAAAATACCATCATACGGTCCAATTCAAATGAAATTCCAAATGTGTTTATCCTAAATATGATGACAAAAGCAAAAATGTGTATGTGTATGAATAAAGTGGATGCTTATAAAGTTTGAACATGCCCATATGTGTATATCTCTAGGTTTGATATATGAATTTGAAATCACGAAATCCCGGCTTAAAAAATGTACCTCCGTTTAAATGAATTACAAAAGCTAATGATGGAGTCGAATTCCAAATTTCCAATCTTAGGTTTGTAATTCTGGTACATCAAGGTATATCACACATGTTCAAATGTATCGTTATCTCATAGTACAAACTGTGAAACAAATTGATCAACCATGAGTGCACAATATCTCAATTACGCTAAAGTCCCTCAAATATAGACACCAAACTCTTTATCTGAAGTCAACCCCCCCCCCACACACACAGAGAGAGAAGTCGTTCTCTCCCCCAAACACCAACACACGAGCACATTAACACCCCTCTCTCTTGTAAAGTCCGGACCCCAACATAGGTCTCTATCACTTTGTCTCTCAGGCATGCACACATCTCTTCCCTCACTCTCTAGGTCTCCCGCTACCTCTCTTACCCAAGCACACGCACTATGTAGAGTGTATATTTCCCATACACACAAAACGTCGCCCACAAACATCTATCTCCCTAGTTATGTGGTTCTCGCGCACTCACCTCACACACCACCCCCACTGCAAACAAGCACACTT
Source organism: Triticum urartu (assembly GCF_056163025.1). Classification (NCBI taxonomy): domain Eukaryota; kingdom Viridiplantae; phylum Streptophyta; class Magnoliopsida; order Poales; family Poaceae; genus Triticum; species Triticum urartu. The sequence goes on from NC_141874.1 coordinate 597,273,191, forward strand.
TGTCTCCTTGTGCACCACTCTCCTCTTTCTATCTCTCCCACATGCGGACCCGCCCCAACTCCTTCCCTGTATACATATGTGTCGTGACTCTTTGCATAGCTCCCTAATGTATAATCAATCTCGATTTCGCACATTGTTCTCTACACCATCTATTCTAGCTCTCTCATGAAGTCCCTATCACACACACGATGACTCGCTTCCCTTGTGTCTCCGTTCATAGGCCAATTTTGACAACATCAACATTGTATCCCTATCTATACGCCATTTATGGACACAAATGACCCCTCTCGCCCCCTCTCTTCCTCTCTCTCTCTCTCTCTCTCACTCTCCGGCGCTAGCTCTCTCTTTCTCTCGCTCTCACACTCCTCTCCCCCACACACACTCGATGTCTCTTCCAAATAGTCTGCTCCCCCCACCCGCACCCGTGCTATCTCGCTACTACACATGTCACACCATTCCCCCTTCCCTTATACTAGGTTTACATCATCAGTGGTCTCTCTGCTCCACATACACTCTCTCCCTCTCACACACAAACACGTGCACAAACACACACAGACACGCACAGACACCCATTTACCTGGATCCTCATCTCTCCTCATGTCTGCATGTGTATCTCACACACTCACTCTCTAATTATGTATATGTGTATCCACGTTACACAACACAAAGCCCCATGTACATGTCTCTCTCTATCCTCCACACACATAGATACAAAGAATCTGTTATCATTGCCTCAGTCTCTAACATATCACACACGCACTCTCTCTCTCTCTCTCTCGCAAACACGCTCAACAAGGGTTTCCCCGTGAATAACTTACCGTCTATTCATGAACAGTCATGGCAGTACTGTAAGTGCATCTAGTGCCACCCCTAGTTGGTTTTGGAGTATTGACGACAAACCTAGCTGAGGAACTAATGTGTTTGTGAGAATTGCAGGAAAACACAGGTAGAAGTCCCTCATTGATTCGGTTTTACTACCAGAGATGACCCCTAAAAATGTACGAAGACATTGAAGACAATGGTGGTTTATGAAGATATTCATATTGAAGACAATGACATGAGAAGACTCCCTATGAAGCTTTTGGAACTCGAAGACCTAGATCCTTCGTAGTTTTATTTCATTCATGTTGTGTCATAGGAACCACCGTACTGTTAAGTGGCGTCGAAGAGAACAAGTCAGAATGACTGAAGTGATGCCTAATTCAAATCCTATGTCTTCGAGCGAAGACTTTGAGAGAAAATCTTGTCCAGAGTCAGACAAGTCAGCTTTACTTGTAGCCCAAGTAAAGTTGCCGTGTGAGTTCGAAATTCGACCGTTGGTACACGTGTCAGTTCCTTAGTGACCCAGGGTCATTTCGGACAGATCAGGTCGGGTTGCCAAGTGGCTATAAATAGTCCACCCCCACAACCATAAACGGTTGGCTGCTCAGATTTCAGTGCACGGCTTTTGTCGTTTGAGAGCAACCCACCTCGAAGCCTTTGAAAGAAAAATTCCCAGTGAGGAGAAAAGCCCTAACCACCCAGAGCCAGAGTAAATTGGGCATCACTTAAGTCTTCGTGTCTGTGTGATTTGAAGACTTATTACACTTGAGGACTGTGCATCCTCCAGACGGTTAGGCGTCGCGTTCTGAGCATCCAAGAGAAATTGTGGATTGTCAGTGAACGAAGTCTGTGAAGGTTTGGGAGTCTACCTTGAAGACTTACCTGAGTGATTGGGCGAGGTCTGTGTGACCTTAGCCCAAGGAGAAAACGGTGAGGACTGGGTGTCTTGGACTAAGTGTCCTTGACTGGGTGTTCGGGACTGTGTGTCCTTTGGTTTAAATACCTAGCCGCTCCAACCAGACGTACAGTTGTCACAGCAACTGGAACTGGTCCAACAAATCATTGTCTTCAACGCGTCACTGGTTTCATCTTCACTTCCTTTCACTTACAGTTATTCATTGTGAAGCCATTGCATGCTTGCTTTATCTTTTGTCTTCACAACATGAATGTATGATCTGTTCGGCTTCATAACTTCTTCCTACCTGATCCTTATTACACTGAAGCTGTTTGTCATTGCGCTTTCACTCTATTGAACACATGACCATGGCTGGCCTAGTGTAATCTAACTTCCGCTGCATAGTAATAGGCATGATCTTCACTGTTTGTCTTCACAACTCTCACGTTTTGAAGACTTTCATAAAAATCGCCTATTCACCCCCCCTCTAGTCGATATAACACACTTTCAATTGGTATCAGAGCTAGGTGCTCCCTTGTTCTGTGTGATTCGGTTTAACCACCTGGAGTTTTAGCTATGTCGACTGCAGGGATAATCAAAGTCTCCGCTGTTTGTCCCGTCTTCGATGGAACTGAATATCCCTACTGGAAGAATAAGATGCGCATGCATCTTGAAGCCATTGATGTCGACCTATGTTATGTCGTCGAAAACGGCGTTCCCAAGGCTGGAGAAGGTGTCACTGCTGCTGATGTCAAGAAGTTCGTTCAACTGGACTCTACTGCCAAGAATATCATCTGTGGTCATCTGACCAAAGGACAGTATGGCCGTGTGAGTGCCTTGAAGACATCCAAACTGGTCTGGGATTGGCTCTCCAAAGTTAATGAAGGCATATCAGCCCAGAGAGATCAAAGAATCAGTGTCCTTCGCAATCTCTTCAACCGCTTCAAACGAAATGACAATGAGAATGTCCAGCACACCTTTGATCGGCTCACTGACATCACAAATGAGCTTCAAGACCTCGGCGCTACTGAGATCACCAAACATGAAATCGTCAAGACGCTGCTGAGATCACTTGATAGTTCGTTTGACATTCTGGCCCTGATGATTCAGGAACGTCCTGATTTCAAGACACTCGATCCGTCTGACATACTTGAGAGGCTCAACACACATGAGTTTCAGCTTTCTGAGAAAAGAGATATCTACGGCCCAAACTATGGGCGAACTCGTGCCTTGAAGGCAAAAGCTGTCTCCTCATCTGAAGAAGAATCTGACTGCAGTTCTGATGATCCTGAAGACATTGGAAGAGAACTTGCAATGCTAGTGAAGAAGTTTCAAAAATTCACCAAGAAGAAAGGCTTCAGAAAATCGTCACGATCAAGCTCAAGGAATGATGAAGCTTCTGCTCATGACTACAAGAAGAAAACATGTCACAAGTGCAAGCAAACTGGGCACTTCATCTCTGAGTGTCCACAGTGGGACTATGAGAATAGAAGGAAGAAGAAGAGCAAGGAATATGATTCTGACGACAAGAAGAAGAAGAAACACTCAAAGTCTTCTTCCAAGTCTTCATCAAAGTCTTCATCACACAAGAAGAGCTCATCTGGCAAGGCGCGTGCGTTTGTAGGCAAGGAGATGGATTCAGAGGAGGAATCCGCATCTGAGGAGGCAGAGGTGGAATCTGAGGAGGAGTCTGATTCTGGCACTGCGAGTCTGGCTACAGCATACGTCGCCAAGTCCATATTCAACACTGAAGTCAATAATTGCATCACCGACACCGACGCAAATGACAAGAACGACTCCACTCCTACCTACTGCTTCATGGCACGCGGTTCCAAGGTAAACACACGCACCACTCGCTATGAAACATCCAGTGACGATGACTCTGAATGTGATTCAAAACCTAGCTACAAAACACTTGCTAAAATTGCAACTGAACAACAGAAAGCTATGGAACATATTCAAAAACTGTTAGACAGAAGCGATGATCTGTTGGGTGCTGAAATGACTCGATCTGAATCCTTAATTGAAGACATAAAAAACCTTCACATTAAGTATCAGGAACTTGAAGATCGTCATGATACTCTCTCAACAACTCATGAAAAGCTTTCCTATGACTATCTTGAAAGGAAGCAAGAACTCGAGAAATTGAGGGTGGCTCATGAAGATCTTCAAAAGAAAAACGAGTCACTTCGCGCCGAACAGATCAGTCCCGCTCAGGAAGGATTTGAACCACCATGTCTTAAATGCATTGAGCGTAATAATGCTAATTCTGTTGCTGAATGTTCCACTGCTAGTACTATTCCAATATCTTCAACTGTTGATGTGGCAACTAACCCCTCTGTTGAGGATACCACTGCTATTGCTGATGAGAATGCTAGGTTGAAGACATTGCTTGAAACAGGGATGTACAAAAGTCTGAAAGGGCATCAAACATTATGTGATGTCCTTAAGAAGCAGATTCTGAACCGAAACCCTAGGAAAGAGGGTGTTGGGTTCGTGAGGAAAATCAATGCAGATGGCTCTTACTGGAAACCTGAGCAGTACCCCAAATCTACATGGGTTGCTGCAAAGGAACTTTTAGTAGATCCATCCAATTTATCTGGCTTCACTTGTGCTAACCCAATTATCATTGATGAATCCTTTGATGCAAACTATAAACTGTTTAAGAATCAGAATGGTGAAGTGTTTGCCAGGTACATTGGTACTAACTGCAGGAATGGACCGGCTATGAAGAAGATTTGGGTTCCGAAAACATGTCTGGAAAATCTTCCTGTGAATGTCTTCATGACACCTCACTTGAAGAAGACAAACCTCGGTCCAAAGGCTTCATACAGACAGAGGACTCACTTGAGTCACACTAACGCAAATGTTTTGCAGGGAAACCATACTCAGGCATATGAATGTGAGAGCGGTTCATCGAACCGTCATATTCATATGACCAAAAATTATTCTGCTTATTCTTATGAGTACTATTGTCCACCTGCAAGACTGTTTGCTAAGGCTTCAAAGCCAAAATTCTCAGATGCTGCACTTAGACTTATTGCTTCTAAGCCACCCTTGAAGATGTGGGTGGTTAAGAAGGCTTAACTCTCTTTTGTAGGGAAAGGTCTCCAGCAGAAAACCAAAATCTTCTGACGCTATTGCTGGGGACCTTAAAAATCTTGTAGGGCGCAAGATAAACTGCCCAAATGGCATCATTATGTACTTTGTTCCTGAATCGCATGCTACTCTCCCCATTAGTCCTAATCTGGATCTAAGTTTTCATAACCCACTGGTTCGTCAAATGTTTATGCTTCACAACACTCTTCGTGAAGCCTATCCCCCTAACTGCACTGTAGGGTACGTTACCAGGGACTTCAAAGTCTTCAGAATGGATTATTGACAGTGGGTGTACAAATCACATGACTGGCAGAAGAAGCATTCTTATGGACTCAACTTTACGTCCATCCGACAAGAGCCACATTACATTCGCTGACACTGGTAAAAGTAAGGTATTGGGTCTAGGTAGAGTTGCAATCTCAAAGGATCAACACATGGATAAAGTCATGCTTGTTGAATCCCTTGGCTTCAACTTAATGTCTGTCTCAATGCTTTGCGATTTGAATATGATTGTAATGTTTGGCAAATATCGCTGCCTGGTGCTAATGGAATCTGACAAATCTCTAGTGTTTGAAGGGTATAGGAAAGGTGATTTGTATGTGGTAGATTTCTCAGCAGGACCACAACTTGCAGTATGTCTTCTTGCAAAAGCTTTAGAATGCTGGCTTTGGCATCGAAGGCTTGGGCATGCTGGCATGAGGAACCTCCACACCCTTGCGAAGAAAAAGCACATCATAGGCATCGAAGGCGTCAAGTTCAAGAAAGATCACTTATGCGGTGCCTGTGAAGCAGGGAAGATGACAAGGGCAAAACGTCCTTCAAAGACAATCATGACTACTACACAACCCTTTGAACTGCTTCACATGGATCTTTTCGGTCCCACTCACTACTCAACTTTTACTACTTCTGCATGCCTCTATGGCTTCGTAATTGTAGATGATTATTCTAGATATACTTGGGTGCACATAATCCTTTACAAGACTGAAGTGCGGGTTGTTTTCAGACGCTTCGCAAATCGAGCAATGAACAATTTTGGCGCCAAGATAAAGCACATCAGAAGTGACAATGGCACTGAATTCAAGAACACTGGCCTTGATGCATATCTGGATACCTTGGGCATCACACATGAATTCTCAGCTCCATACACGCCACAGCAGAATGGCATCGTCGAACGCAAGAACAGAACACTCATTGAGATGGCCAGAACAATGCTAGATGAATACAAGACTCCAAGAAAATTCTGGACTGAAGCCATTGATACTGCATGCCATACAATCAATCGTGTTTATATTCACAAGCTTCTGAACAAGACATCCTATGAACTCCTAACTGGCAAGAAGCCAAATGTCAGTTATTTCAGAGTATTTGGCGCAAAATGCTGGATCAAGGACCCACACCACACCTCAAAGTTTGCACCAAAAGCACATGAAGGTTTCATGCTTGGATATGGAAAGGATTCGCACACCTACAGAGTCTTCAATCTCTTCCACTACAAAGTGGTTGAAACAGTGGATGTGCGATTTGATCAAACCAATGGATCACAAAGAGAGCAATTGCCAAATGTGCTAGATGAAGTTCCAGCAAATGAATCAATCAAGCTTATGGGAACTGGAGAAATTGTACCTTCTGAAGCTCAACCTGAAGAAGAACTTATCATCTCAGCACCTGATCCACATGAAGACAATGCTCAGCCTGAAGATATACCTTCAAATGACCACATAGATCAGCAAGAGCAAAGTCTTCGCCCCACACACCCTCGTGTTGCAAATGAAGTACAAATTGACAAAATACTGGACAGCATCAATGCACCTGGTCCACTCACTCGTTCAAGGGCAACTCAGCTAACAAACTTCTGTGGGCATTTCGCATTCGTCTCAATATCAGAACCCAAGATAGTTGAAGAAGCCTTCATGGAACCTGAATGGATTCAAGCTATGCAAGAAGAGCTTCAACAGTTTGAGCTGAATAATGTATGGGAACTGGTTAAGCGTCCTGATCCACGGAAGCACAACATAATAGGCACCAAATGGATATACCGCAACAAGCAAGATGAGCATGGTCAAGTTGTCAGAAACAAAGCTCGTCTAGTTGCTCAAGGATATACTCAAGTGGAGGGCATTGACTTCGATGAAACATTTGCTCCTGTGGCTAGGCTTGAAGCCATACGCATACTGCTGGCCTATGCAAATCATCATAACATACTTCTATATCAAATGGATGTGAAAAGTGCCTTTCTCAATGGCAAGATTGAAGAAGAAGTGTATGTTGCACAACCACCTGGCTTTGAAAATCCAGAACATCCTGATATGGTATACAAGCTCAACAAGGCACTGTATGGCCTCAAACAAGCCCCCAGGGCCTGGTATGATACACTCAAGTACTTTCTGAAAAGCAAAGGCTTCATACCTGGTTCCTTGGATCCCACACTTTTCACGAAGACATATGATGGTGAACTGTTTGTGTGCCAAATATATGTGGATGACATTATCTTCGGCTGCACCAATCAGAAGTATAGTGAAGAGTTTGGATATATGATGCAAGAGCAATATCAGATGTCCATGATGGGTGAGCTGAAGTTCTTTCTCGGTCTTCAAATACGGCAACAACGCAACGGCATCTTCATATCTCAAGAGAAATATCTTAAAGAGTGCCTGAAGAAGTTCGGTATGCAAGACTGCAAAGGCTTCACAACACCAATGCCAGCCAAGCATCATCTGGGTCCCGACGACAATGGTAAAGAGTTCGATCAAAAGGTATACCGCTCCATGATTGGGTCTTTGCTTTATTTATGTGCATCTAGGCCAGATATCATGCTTAGTGTTTGCATGTGTGCTCGATTTCAAGCGACACCAAAGGAGTCGCATCACTTAGCTGTGAAGCGAATTCTTCGATATTTGGCTCACACCCCAACTCTAGGATTATGGTATCCAAAGGGCTGAGAGTTTGATTTAGTTGGATTTTCGGATGCTGATTATGCTGGTGACAAAGTTGATCGCAAGTCTACATCAGGCACATGTCACTTTCTGGGACGATCACTTGTATGTTGGTCTTCAAAGAAGCAGAACTGTGTATCACTCTCCACTGCTGAATCTGAATACATTGCTGCTGGATCTTGCTGCGCTCAACTTCTGTGGATGAAGCAAACACTCAAGGATTATGGCATTCATCTGAAGCAAGTGCCACTTTACTGCGACAACGAAAGCGCCATCAAGATTGCCAAGAACCCAGTTCAGCACTCGAAGACAAAGCACATTGAAATTCATCATCACTTTCTCAGAGATCATGTTGTGAAGGAAGACATTGATATCATACACGTCAACAATGAAGAGCAATTGGCAGATATCTTCACAAAGCCCTTGGATGAGAAGAGATTTTGCAAGTTACGGTGTGAGCTAAATATCGTGGAATCCTCAAATGTCCTGTGATCAGGCACACATCCTAACACTTAAGCATATTGATGACTTAGATGTGCAACACACGAAGTAGCGTATATCTTCAAACAATGAAGACATACATTCTAAGTGTGAATACATTGATGTGGAATTTGACTTCGGAGCACCACGATAATTGTGCGCCGTGTCTGGGTCTAATACTTCCTATACGGTGGGTAACGCCACCACCAAACGTTCCATTTTGAAGTGTTTCTCTCATGGCGTTACCTCTCAATGTCTTCACAATTGGTTTGGTTTCATTCTCAATATGTCTTCATGTTTATCTTCACTGCGTTGATTATATGGATATATATGTACTGATGTTCTGTCCTCTACAGCATTCACTTATAGCTATGCCTTCTTGGTTGAATCTTTTGAACTAAGTGAATGTGATCGGACCCTAACCTCTCTATGCTTTCTATCTCAAACTCTATCTCTCCAAGTCATATGCATTCTGTTGAAACTGTCAAATGTCTTCACTGTGTCCTTGTCAGCTGAAGACATAGTGACAACCATAAAAGTCCGTTTTTAATGCTCATTCCTCCACATAAGATCCGGAGAAGAAGGAACGACCGCCCGACAATTTAGGCGTGCATGGTACATGGAACAAATCCCAATCTTCCTCTAACTGGCCACGCGTGCCTCAAATGCAAACCGCCAGGGGTACCTGCGTAATAGCGCAGTGCCGCCTCTATCCCTATAAATACACGATTCACTGCGGTCATTATATCCTTCTTCCACCCTCGCACGAACCCTAGCGCCACCTCTAGCACTCGACGACGTCGGCGACGAAGCGCTTCACTGCCGCAACCTCTCCGACGCCGTTTTCACGCCGACAGCGGACATCGCTCTCTCCGTCGTCGCCGTAGGTGTCTTCCGTCGCCAAGTTAGGGCACGGAGGATCGAACTGCTCGGCCTCAACTCTCACTTCGTCTAGCAGTTCCAAGTGTGGTAAATAAAACCTCTTTTTACAGCCTCTTTTGATCCTACAGTTCAGTCACTTTCTGCCATAAGAAGTTTCTCTTCACACCAGTTAAATCTCTCGCTGCATCTCATAACATGCCTAGTATATTCACTTGTGCTTCATAAAGTAGTTAGATTCCTCACTTGTACTGATCTATGGGTTCGTACAAATCTGGAACCAACTTCTTATCTATAAGTGAATGCCTTCGCATAATGAGGTCAATGTCTTCTAAACCGATTTATCTTCAAAATCTTCTGAGAATGCATATGACCTCTTCCCCTTCCCTCGCACCTTAATGCTGTCACAGGTACATGTCCGTGGGAGAATCCTTTGGTTCTCATAGTCTGCATTCATTTGCAGAGTACTTGCAGCATCACATCAACTCGCCTGAAGCCAGTTCTTGCAAAAGGAAGCCTTTGAAGCCTTTGAACATCTTGAAGCCTTCCAAGTTATTCATGGCTTCAGAAACAGCAGCAAGGAAGGGAGGCAGACAGCGACGTGGTGAAACGTCCAAAGATCTGCCTGATGAATTGGCAGAGATGTACAAAACTGATCCTGAAGAAAGCTATGGTCAGCGCAAGACACGAATCCAATGGATTCGAAGATATTGGGCAGAGCAATGGTTCCACTACCGCTTCGTCACTCAGGAATATGCGGAGAAGTGCGCCATCAAGAGACTGTGGGGAGATGTATTATACAAAAATCTCGTACCCAGGTCCAGAGACGAAGCCATTGCTCAAGGCTTCTATCCATGCATGGTGAGAGGACCACAGCCAGCTGAGGCACATCCGTCATCACTTCTCTGGTGCCGCGATGATAATCTCTTCAAGCGCAACTTTCAGTTTGCACAACAGTCAACGAAGATAAACAAGAAGAAATTTGGGCTTGACTTCAACCCTGGTCCCTCCTCACTAAGGGCAGATGGCACACGCAACGCCGATCCCAATATCATCGGGCCGTATGCCAATCTTGCAGGCCTCATCACTTGCATCCTAGTCCAAGGGACTGCTGTGAATGACCCTCCAGCAGATACTGAGTCAGATGACGCCCCTGCTGCTCCGAAGCCAAAGCAGAAGAAGCCAAAAGCTCCAAAATCTTCAAAGCCAGCCGCTTTTCCCAAGATCGCAAGAGTGAAGCCTTTAGCAACTGCACCTCCTGAAGCCAGTGTGCAGTCAGAAGGCTTATCACGAGTGTCCAAGCCTCAAGAAGCCAAGAAGCCTCAGCCACACACAGGCAAAGAGCTCACAGCTGCTGACATTCTGCGCTGCGAAGCCATTGATCTCTCAAGCGATGAAGATCTTGGAGATGATGCTCTTGAGCAGCTCATCAAGAGCAAGGAGGAGGCTGAAATCTTCAACAATCTGCCTCTGTTTGATGTCGCCATCATCCACAACTTCATCGATGAATGGTTTGACACACCAGACATAAGCTTCAATGATCTGCAGCTACCCACAGGCCTCAGCGTTGCCTTTCAAGGTGCAATTGCTTCAGAACTTGCAATAGCCCAGCGAATTGTAGAACTGAAGCAGAAAATTGATCATGAAAAGGCTCAGTTCAAGAAGCACGTGGCCAAGCTCAGTGTGCAAGAAGTGAAAAACTTCAAGATCATGTTGCACGAGCTGAAAGAGAACTTCCTGAAGACGCGTGCCGAAGCTCAAGGCTCGCGAGCACGCATGAAGACTTTGGCTGATCGCTGCGTGCAAGCCTACAATGAGGCAGAAAAGCGCAAGGCACTTGGGCGTCCCAGCATTGACCCCAGGATGGCCGCGAAGAAGAAAAAGAAGGCGGCTGTGCCCAAACCTGAAGTGCCAAGGTCAGAACCTGATGCTCCGATTGTCTTCCCCGCTGCAACGACTGGCTCGAAGCCAAAGAGTCGAAAAACCGCCTCACAGCACAAGAAGACACGGACTGCAGAGGCTAAAGCTAAGAAGAGAAAACATTCTGAAGCCTCTCCTTCTGAACCCATCATCAAGAAGCGCAAGACCAAGAAATCTCGGGCTGCTCCCACAGAGCCCCTGATAGTTGAACCACTCTGCGTCCGCTATCCTGACGCAGACCGTCAGTTGACAGTGCATGAGCCTGCTTACATAGAGGCTCCGCACGCTGAAGACATTCCAGCAGCCAACCCCAATGCTGCTGAAGACATTGGTCCCCAAGGCAATGTGCAAGGTGATGCAGCCCTTCCTCAGCTTGAGACAAGCGAACAGATCAGTATTGGTCGTCCATTGACGCCAATCACACAAAATGCGTCGTGGGCAGATCGCCCACAGGAGGAAGATGAGCCCCAACCCACTGCAACTCCACCAGCGCCTACACTCCATAGGCTTCGCAAAGGGCCAAGGGCTCAGGCTGCTGAAGACACTCCGGCTGCATCAGCCGAAGAGCAAGCAGAAATACCACAAGATCCAACTCCCCCGCACCAACAAGAAGCAGTTCTCAAGGAGAACGTGCCTGAAGCTGAAAATGTTGAGGCTGCCACAAACAACGCCGAAGCAAATGTGGAGCCCTCCCCAACAACAGCTTCAGAAGACACTGAAGCTCCTGCTCCTGAACATTCTGTGCCTGAGTCTGCTGCCGGACCACAATTCAACTATCATATTGCGCACAGGCCTCAGGTCCATAAGCCGATCCCACGACTACCAAGGTTTCCAGGTCCTGCATCAGCTCCTGGTTCCTTCAACATCAACGGCTTCAGGGCAGATAACACGTTTTTCGACCGCTCCAAGAACCCTTATTCAAGGGAACGGATTGTATCAGATAGGTTCTGGAGCCATCAACAGCGCAGCTATTATTCATGCATCCTTTACAACCAAGGCCGCATCTTTCCTCACAAGCGCCTTGAGGTTGAAGCTGTTGCTGGTCTGCCTGGTCTGGAAGAAGCACTGGATTGCTTCAAGCAAGTGGGTTTGCTGCCATTTATCACTGACGAAGAGCACTGGAACGAAGAGCTTCTGCTCCAGTTCTATGCCACTTTGCATATCAAAGGCTATAACAGAGATCCAAAGACATGGATTCTGAAGTGGATGACAGGCAATATCCATCATGAAGCCAATGCTTTCGACCTAATTGAGCTTACCGGCCTTCCCACTCCTGGCGAATTCTTTGAAGAAGGGTGTCAACTCCATGCTGAAGCAATTGAGAGCATATTTCAGCGTCCTGAGCCAGATATGAGTCAGATGCTCTCAATGATGAAGCCATTGCATCCAAATGCACCCTATCCAACTAGGTTCTTCGTTGAAGACTTAGAGTACTTGCCCAGAACAATATATCATATCATAAGGCGGACTCTATGGCCAGTCAAGGGACACTCTCGATATGCAACGATTGATGGTGCAATGAAGACTCTCATCTTCTGCATTCTTCACGGCAAATGCTTCAATACACAGGATCTCTTCATCCGTCAATTTGCAGCGTCTGCTTCAGAACTGTTTGGATTAAAGTTTTATGCTCCTTGGGTTATGAGGCTGATCAAGCTTCACTCTGCAATCTCCTATCAACCCTCAGCCCGCAGTCATAGGATATTTTTGCCAGATGTGGACACATCTGCTGAAGCAATATATCCAGAGCCGGCCAAGCAACCACTAAGTCTTCAGAATGCAGAACACCAGAGCTTCACTCAAAATATTGAAGGTGTTGAAGCTCTCTCCCGAGTGTATCCAATGGCTGGCACCACACGTGCCCCTGCATCAACTGAAGCCACCAACAGCACAGCTGCAAAGAGACCCAAGAAGCGCGCTCGTGCACTCAATGACAGAGAGCTTCTTGTGGCTCTTCACCAAAAGCAAGATAGGCATCACGACTGGCTCAAGAGGCAGATGAGAAGCATCATGCAAGAAGTCAATCACATCAGAAATCTGGCAACCAAGAATGCATTTGTCACACACGAGACCTGTCGCCGCACTTGGAAGGGCCTCACCATGATGTGCCCTGAAGCTGAACTGCATGAGGATGGCTTCACAGAGCACTTCAAATTTGACTCCACGCCTCCAAGAAGAGCGGTGATGCGCAGCACACCATCACTTGAAGAGTCAGAGTTCTCTTCTTCTGCTGCCACCGTGTCTGCCCGGATTATTGAAGAAGAAGACGATGCGACATCATCTCCACCTGCTTCAACGCGCGTCGAATCTGCACCAAGCTCGTCTGCACCGCCGCCAAACAACTCCACCAACCCTGTTGCGCCTGGGAACGCGTAGAAACCTCTATGTCTTCAAACCTTTTTGGTCATCACTGACAAAAGGGGGAGAAGCATATGATGGTTATAGTCTTCAAGCGGGTCACTATGGGCGGGTGCCTTCATATTTTGCTACATTTTGCTTCGTGCTTACAACTCCCATTTTTTTGCTACATTTGCTTCATTGAGTTGTAACACTTAGCCTTGATGGTCGTCTGCTACCTGTTTGTCACTCCGTTTTGCGAAGATAAATTCCGCACTCATCTCATTCTGCAGACGTCCATTATGCATGTCATTATCTTCATATAGGATTGTCATAAGTTGAAGTGGATCTCCACAAGTACAACCTGCCATGTGCATTTGCATTCAAGAAGAAAATTACTTATATGCACATCTTCAGGGGGAGCCCTTGCAACTTATGAAGACAATTCTTTTACAATTTCACAAATTATGTCTCCCGTTGAAAACTTCAACTAGTTTGTCATCAATCACCAAAAAGGGGGAGATTGTAAGTGCATCTAGTGCCACCCCTAGTTGGTTTTGGAGTATTGACGACAAACCTAGCTGAGGAACTAATGTGTTTGTGAGAATTGCAGGAAAACACAGGTAGAAGTCCCTCATTGATTCGGTTTTACTACCAGAGATGACCCCTAAAAATGTACGAAGACATTGAAGACAATGGTGGTTTATGAAGATATTCATATTGAAGACAATGACATGAGAAGACTCCCTATGAAGCTTTTGGAACTCGAAGACCTAGATCCTTCGTAGTTTTGTTTCATTCATGTTGTGTCATAGGAACCACCGTACTGTTAAGTGGGGTCGAAGAGAACCAGTCAGAATGACTGAAGTGATGCCTAATTCAAATCCTATGTCTTCGAGCGAAGACTTTGAGAGAAAATCTTGTCCAGAGTCAGACAAGTCAGCTTTACTTGTAGCCCAAGTAAAGTTGCCGTGTGAGTTCGAAATTCGACCGTTGGTACACGTGTCAGTTCCTTAGTGACCCAGGGTCATTTCGGACAGATCAGGTCGGGTTGCCAAGTGGCTATAAATAGTCCACCCCCCACAACTATAAACGGTTGGCTGCTCAGATTTCAGTGCACGGCTTTTGTCGTTTGAGAGCAACCCACCTCGAAGCCTTTGAAAGAAAAATTCCCAGTGAGGAGAAAAGCCCTAACCACCTAGAGCCAGAGTAAATTGGGCATCACTTAAGTCTTCGTGTCTGTGTGATTTGAAGACTTATTACACTTGAGGACTGTGCATCCTCCAGACGGTTAGGCGTCGCGTTCTGAGCATCCAAGAGAAATTGTGGATTGTCAGTGAACGAAGTCTGTGAAGGTTTGGGAGTCTACCTTGAAGACTTACCTGAGTGATTGGGCGAGGTCTGTGTGACCTTAGCTCAAGGAGAAAACGGTGAGGACTGGGTGTCTTGGACTAAGTGTCCTTGACTGGGTGTCCGGGACTGTGTGTCCTTTGGTTTAAATACCTAGCCGCTCCAACCAGACGTACAGTTGTCACAGCAACTGGAACTGGTCCAACAAATCATTGTCTTCAACGCGTCACTGGTTTCATCTTCACTTCCTTTCACTTACAGTTATTCATTGTGAAGCCATTGCATGCTTGCTTTATCTTTTGTCTTCACAACATGAATGTATGATCTGTTCGGCTTCATAACTTCTTCCTACCTGATCCTTATTACACTGAAGCTGTTTGTCATTGCGCTTTCACTCTATTGAACACATGACCATGGCTGGCCTAGTGTAATCTAACTTCCGCTGCATAGTAATAGGCATGATCTTCACTGTTTGTCTTCACAACTCTCACGTTTTGAAGACTTTCATAAAAATCGCCTATTCACCCCCCTCTAGTCGATATAACGCACTTTCAAGTACGCCGAACACGAGACATGAAAAAGAATAAATCTACACGTGCTTAGACCACCTAGTATGACTACTAGGACTAGAGCAAGCCAAAAAGCACGCCACCATCACCCCCTCCTTGTCGGCGACGGGAAAATCTTTGTTTTACACAGTCGAGAAGTCATTGTGCTAAGGGCCCACATGCCGAGGCGTTGAATAGAATGTAGATGCTAGTTTACGGAAGCAAGTATCGATAATACGTTTGTATCTCCATACTTATATTTCTTCTCTTATAAAAAACCGAGTTGGTGATGATGGTATGTGTGCCATCTTGCAATATAGACCGTCCGATCTATATCTGACGGATGGAAATTAAACTAAAAGATACCCGCACCCCTCTCCACATTTGCAGACAAGGCCTTCCCTCGTTCATCCTTATCTCTAACAAACCTCATTGTTGAGCAATTAAGAAAGGAAGCCTCTCGAACAAACCGGCCTGGTGGCCGCTGCCGGCGTCATCAATCCCCATGCCTCCGCTCAGTTCGACCACCAACCACCACCACACCCCACTCCTCTTCACCTTATCTCATATTTGTCGAGATATCATTAGTTTTTACACATGGGATTACTCCCGCAAGGGTCAGTCACAACAAGTGTTTTATAAAAAATGCATCTTGATGTTTTGTGAATGCACGGATCTTGCTAGTACTCCTACACAAGAGTAAGTTGGTGATGCTGGTGTGTCTGCCATCCGTCGTTTCTGACCATTAGATCTACATCTAACGATTGTGAGGTAAGTTGTTGCCTTTTCTCACCAACATCCCACTTGTCTACCAATTTGCAGAAAAACTCATAATTAGTATCTTAAAACCAACCACATCCCTCCCTGACCTCACCGAATATATTCTAATTGAAACATAATATATCTCTAGTGACATATTTATATCAAAATTAGAGTGTTTTGTACCAAGTTTGTGAATAAGTATTATTCTAATTATGATTCGTCGCAACGGACATGAACATTGCTATTATTTCCAACCATGCATTTCTTTTCCTAGTATTCCATAGTTTCGAGTTTTCCATCAAGATATTAGTCACTCATGGTTGATATTTACTTTCAATCATGTACACATATACACTATGTAACTAGCCTTGCTTATCGGCTTCCAAAGCTTAACTTTCACTCCTACTTACAATATGTAGAGTATTTAACAAAAAACTACCACTTTCAACCAGCCCTAGGAGGAATCTATTGTACAAAAAATAGCAAAAACATACCCAAAATTTCATAATCCACGCCAAAAACTACCTAGTACTCCTATCGATTAGGTTCGTTTAAACCCATTTATGACAGGGTTGGCCCACATGTCCGTGCCGACGAGGCAGCTTAAACCAACACATTTTGTTTGACCGTTGACACAAGGGACCCACATCTGACCTTCTATCCTGTTATTCCCCCTCAAATCATTATTTTTCCTGAACATTACTTCAAACAGTATTGATGCGTGTTCGTCGGTGGCGCCGGTGATGAGCGAGTTGGCCGCCGCTCCGCCGGACGGGCCGGATGCCGCGCTGGCCTCCACACGGGTTGGCAGGCTGGCCCGAGCGTGACTCACGAGCGAGCAAGCCGCCGCGTTGGCCTTCGCTCGAGCCAGATGGCTGGCCTTAGCGCGGCGCGCGCGAGCAAGCCGCCGTGCTGCCTTGCCGGTCTAGCTAGCAAACCTTGCAGACAAGCAGCTGGACGGAGCTATCTTGGCTAGCTAGCGGCCGCGAGCGCCGGACGGAGCTGGCATCCGGGCTGCCGCAACATGGGCTCCGCACCATCGGCGGTTTTGACGTCGCCTTCTGCCGGAGGCATTCCATGGCCGAGGATGACTAGGTGGACGGGCCGGAGGTAGTGCGGGAGTGTATACCTCGTTTTGTGGGTTCGATCCCGGCTGAACGCACGGCGGCCTTTAAAAAAATAGTACTACTACACTTCGCTGCGAGCCAATATTTTACACGGGTAGTTTGAGTTTTGAAGTCAAACGGATGTGCGGCCCCACAATCTGGGAGCACTGGATAGCCTAGCCACGTGAATGGGTTTTCCTTCCCAGCATCCCGTGGCTCGCGTGCTCGACCTAGCCGCACCTCGCTTGTAGCTTCCAGCTAGTAGCATATTTAAACTAGCGCCTCCCAATTAAGCCCGAGGAGCCGGAAAAGCCTGGCGGGGCATTGGGAACTGTGCAATATGGCTCTGTACGTAAAGTGCTCTACTACTACTCTGTAGCTTGTGGGGTTGCATGCATGGACTTCACTCCATTATCGGCTCTACTATAAAAGAAATTCCTCTTGCCGTGTTTTTTTTTGAAACGGAGGCAAAAGCTTTGCTTCATCTCATTCATAAAGAAGGAACTACTAACAAAGTTTGACGAGATCCATTACACCTCCACAAATGGAAGAAAAAAGCCTAGTCTCACTGTATCAAATAACTCAAATGTTCTGCCCCCGCAGTAACCGTCGCTGATAAACAGGCTGCTAGTGTGTGCGTGAGAGGAGCGGCTGAGTAGGCCAGCTACGTGAGAGGAGCGGCTGAATAGAGCACCGAGAGTACCCACTAGGCCACTACGCAGGTGTACTTCCCCTGCATTGATAGTACAACGATGGTTCTAGAGAACAGTAGTACCCTCCACTTCCAACTGTAGCTCCTTGGCCCTGAGACTCAAGAGTTCAAAACTGGTGCACTATACTATACTAGACTAGAAGTACAGTACATCGCACTACTAATTGAGAAAAGTAGTACTAATACTGCTACAGTACAAGTACGTACTCCTCCGTCACATAATGTAAGACATTTTTTGACACTAGTTGGCGTGTACAAAAAATGGCAAAAACATACCCAAAATTTCTTAATCCACGCCAAAAACTACTACCTAGTGCCAAAAATTTCTTACTAGTGCTATTATTTACAGTATAATGCAATCCCATAAAGTTCCATAATCCCTTTCTTTCAAAAAAATCACTTCCGGAGAGAAGATTTCTATCTCCATGCGAGCTTCTCATAGGCCAGCGCCACCGCATGCAGTCATGTGAGAGAGAGGGAGACATCCATGCAGCATGCAGAGAGAGGAGAATGCGGGCGGACAGCCAATGGGCTGCATGGGGCATTTATAGCTGCTAACTCCTCCCATCCATGTGCGAGGGGTATTTCCGTCCAGAAAGCATGCAGCGAGCCCCTGCCTTGGTATCCGGGTCTGCTCTTTTGTGCAGAGTAAAAAGAATCGGAGGGAGTACTAGTAGTAAATAATAGCCTCACCCCTTCATTGAGGAACGATCTATAGTTGGAAGGGACAAGGCCCTGCGGTTACTACGCTCTTATCTCCTCCTCGCCAGTTCCCCTCCCCCCGAAGAGAAGGCAGTTCGTCGCTGCTCCCATGGATTCGCCATGCGGTTCTCCTTGTCGTCGGGGCTGGGAGACCTTGGACGACGATCATGTGGGAGAAATCGCACGCCGCTCCGACGTCCTCACCACCGCAAGACTCGGTGCTTCCTCCACCAACTTTTTCAAGACACTGCTTAAACTGGCCATGCTTGTTGGTCTTCCATGCATCCTCGAGGAGAAGGTTCTTCTATGGGACAATCCTTCGAACAGTCCACCACTTCCTGGCCATGGTTGCACTTTGACTCCGCTAGAGTTGCCCATGTTGAGAGGTAGTCGGATTTTGTCCGATGAGCAGGTCAGTAATGGAGTTTGATCATGTAGTACATAGTTATTCCATTTCCATCCCATAATTTCTCCGCTGCCCACCGTCTTATATATAGGTCTGGGTCGGTGCCAACGAAGATTGGCTTGCATACCTCCAGCCAGATACCACCATCATTTTGCACAACATCCACAGCAATGCGGCCATTCCGGTAGACCCCTTCTCCACCATTGGGACCGGCCTTCCGGACTGGCTGGGCAAGAATACGTATGATGATGCCTACATGAGATTGAAGAAGATAGCAACTGTGGACCCGCCGACAAAGCGACGCGGCTACGACGATTACTATCTCATCGCGGTGTTCGACATAAGGATTTCCATCAATGGAGGAGGCAGTAACGGCAGAGGCTAGCGCATGTTGGCGGTGGCAGATTTGTACCCCTACACGTTCGAAGACGCCGTGCGCCATCTAGGCCGCATCTTCACGGTGACAAGACAGGGGACTTGTTTCATCTGGTTGACATCCTACGGTAAGGGAGATTACAAACGGAATGCACAAACCATCATTTGCATCCCTAACGGTACTCCATTATTTTGCAGGGACCAGTCATCCCCCGATCAAAATAAGATCGCCGATCCTGGATGTGCATTTGCATCCGTGATTCGGTCTAACCTGGAACCTTGTAGCTGACTTTGGCATATTGGGATCAACTATCTTAGCAGTCGTTACCCATGGTACCACTGATGTGCAACATGGTCACATAATCTACCACGATCGGACAGTCACCATCTACAAAGGTATTCCATTTTTTAACCCTCTTGCCTCTCTTTCATTGTTGTACTAGTAGTATACTTTGTAGCACTAGTAGGAGTACTTTTTACCTTGGAGGACGCATATAGCCAGCTAGCCCCTTGAAGACTTGAACCCACTAGCTGCCACCATTTTTGTTTTTCCATGTCTTACTATCTCATCCATGTAGCCAAGAGTGGCTATATATAATAAGCCGGTTATTTTACCCCCTCTATACCGGAGTAGTACTATTTGTTGCACAGTATTACTGACCGCCACATTTGAGCACAACATTATTATGCATGGACCTTGACTATGTACGTCACCATGTGTCCAAATCTGGGATGCCGCGTGTACCAGATGAACGACGCCGAGTTCGACCCCCATGATGCTACGTGGGTGCCGAGGAACACTCTTGGAGAGTACTCGCTTTTCATCGGGGACAACTACCCCATTGTGAAGCGGATGCCACCTTCCGTGCACGACACGGAAGGCCTGCCGTTCATGAAGCATGGTTGTGTCTTCAGTGCGCACCGCCGGATGAACGACATGCCGGGACACGCTATCCCTGATTTATGCCGCTTCAGCTTGGATGAGTCTCCATCGTGTGGAACCGGACTAGAAAGCTGCGACAATGATTCCCGTTGCCCACCGCTATGGATCGTGCCATCCATGAAGAACACCTGGGATTGGAACCTGGGGGAGGACATGTATCCCATCTATAACGTGTATGTGGAGTACGGTAATTGTGAACGGTAGCGCTGTGAATATATGTAGACTAGTCGTGCACACATTTATCACATGAGTTGGAGATGAACTTGTGTGGCATACTAGCATTTGTACTTTAGAATTTATTACTAGTAAATGTGTTATGTGTACGTGCAATTTGTGTGGTTGTTGCACGGGCTCCAACACACTCTTTGAGAAAAAAAGGTGGCACAGTTTTGGATATACATGATGTGGCGGCATCATAGAGTAGCATCGTTCGCTATAGTTGTACTAGTACACTCCTACTAGGACGACAACTCCTATAAAACCTTGCTCTTGGCTCTTTGCCTCTTCGGGAGGTTCAACAGTTCGTACTCGTGTGAACCTTGCACTTGGCTCTTCGCCTCTTCGAAAGGTCCAACAATGATGATACTACAGTACAATATGCTTCTGGCAATCTGACACCGATTGAACTGTTGCACGTCCACCGCGAGGGCGAGGGCGAGGGAGAGGGAGAGGGCGCTGTAGTCAAAACCCTCTCCTCGTCCTGTGAACCACCGCGCGCGTGGGCGAGGGAGAGGCGTAGTAAGCAAGCTTCTCCTCGTTCGGCGAGTTGACGGGACACATCAAAGCAGTACTAGTACTACTAGTAGTAGTCCATACAGCGTCCTTTCCAATTAATATGGCTTAATTTGAAACGAGAAAAATACACTGGCGGTCAACGTATGTAACAGTACGCTCTTTACGGTCACTGTATATAGTTTTGCGGCGATTATGCGATCACTAGCTCATCGTAGAGCACTGTATTGCACCCTACTGACCGGCCACATAGTCGATGTGGCACTTTGTTGACTGGTTAAATTGTCACCTGGTTTCTGGGTCCCACCTGTCAGTTGGCAGAGCAAAGAAATCAGTTAAACAAAACTTTACGCAGGCGCGACACGAGTCCAACCCTTGCGCGCGAACCGCCCTGGCTGTGTATGTGAGTGCATGCACGTGTCCTCCCTCGATCTTCCAACAAAGAGTGTACTACATGATGTACATCTACACTTCCAATGTGTTTAGCCTTTAATCTAAATCGATACTGATTGACTAATGCACCAACTTCTGTTGTAGGTTTAGGCTACATGTCTATCCTTAATTACAGGATGCAACGACCTTCATTTAATCTTCTTATCTCAATGGTTGCATGCACACATAAGTCTGCTACTTTTGGGCGTTAATTATGCCCTGGTCAATGTGTAAATCTCTAAATGTACAGTCTTTCACAGACGTAGGGAGTAGGTTGAGCACTTGAGCGTGAGCGTGTGTGTTGCGTCGTGTGCTCTGTGCTGCATGGGTGCGTGAGTGTTGCATGCGTCCATGTGTACATGTGAGTGTTGCATGCATGCATGCATGGGGCTTACTCCCTCCCATTGGCATGTCCATTTGGCTATAGATTTCAACAAGTGACTAGGTATGGAGCAAAATGAGTGAAGTGAGCATAGAGGCATAGGGATACTGTAGAAAGGAAGTCCTCGCGATCCATTTATTCCCCATCTCGGTTATGTTTGGTAGTCTCAAGTCATTGAAAGCATGCACAACCCACATATCTTATTGGTTGATATGCCACAAAACAAAAAACGAGAAGGGAGTTAATGTACGGTGCCTAAGTGTTTTGGGATTATTTCGTTTTCGTAAGGTGACTTACACACCTAGACGGAGGGAGTAGTAGAATTGAGATTGAATGCACTTTCTTCCCCATCTTCCACTCTTCTTCCTCCTCTCTTCCCCATCGTCGGTTGCACACCATTTACCCCCGCTCACTGCTCGCCCGCCCGCGCCATCTTCCTTGGTAGCTCGCGCGTACCATATGCCCCCGCTCACTGCTCGGCCACACGAGGAGAAGCTTCTTCGCTTTCCCGCCCGAATCCACTTCCCCACTGGCTCGCAGGCACCGAAAACCCCAATGGCAGAACCGACTGACACGCAGAGCCGCGATTGGAATTCCCTCCCCGATGTTCTCTTGGAGCAGATCTGTATGGACCTACTCAGCACCGTCC
The DNA here is from genome assembly GCF_056163025.1 of Triticum urartu. NCBI lineage: Eukaryota > Viridiplantae > Streptophyta > Magnoliopsida > Poales > Poaceae > Triticum > Triticum urartu. Next base: position 597,295,655 of record NC_141874.1, read on the forward strand.
ATCTGGCCGCATGCTCGGTGTCTTTGTACCGTCTACTCGTCTGCAACCGGTCGGCTCTTTTCAAGACACCCTGCTTGCTGATGCCCGATCCTCGCAGGTGGCCCAGACACCGACTTCATGATCCTACGAAGGTTGCCATGGTGCCCCTCGACATGCTACCACTACCCGTCCGCCTGTCCTTCATGCGCGGCCACTACTGGGCGGGCATGAAGGCCAACTGGATCGTCCTCATCCACCACACCGGTAGTCCATGGCGTCTCGTGGATATCTACACCCAGTGAGAGACCACCCTTCCATCATTGGATACCGCCGCCATCGAGCCTCGTAGCCCGCCGGACACTCCTTCCTACTACGCACGAGACGCGTCAAGCTTTTGGCTCGACCTCTGTTTGCAGAAAGTTGTAATCTGTGAAGTTCCCACACCATCAGAAGACTACATGGATTACAAGCTCATTGCCTTGTTCAACAAGGGATTAGTCTATCTGGAATCCGGTCGCCATACATGGTTATGGCTCATCATCAATCCTGTTGAGGAAACATTTCTGTCTGATGCTATAGTGCATGATGGCATCGTTTACGCGGTTGACGCACAGATTGGCTACCTATATTGGTGGAATCTACCGTCGTGTAATTGTTCTATCTCATCTCATATTTACCTTATGAATATGACTGCATGTTCATTTGTTACAAATTTAGAATGCATAGCATGTCTATAACCACATCATTGCTATATGTTCCTCTCATTTCCTAGATTCTTATGACCACACATGTTATTGTTAGAGTTGATATGAGAACAATTGACATCTAATGATTGTTAGAATACATATTATGAGCATAACATCATGATTGCTATATGTTACTCTCGTTTACAAGATTTTTATAACAACGCATGTTATTGCTTAGAGTTGATATGGGAACAGTAGTAGTAAGTGCTATGGTAGAATATGAGCAGGCGCTGTCATAGCTGTTTTCCTCTCATTGTTACATGATGTTTGAACCATGACATATTGCTAGAATGTGAAAGCCATTTGCTTATTTTTTTTAACTTGGGGTATGATTATGACCACGGTATTGCAATTCTCTGTCTATGATATGTGTCACTGTTATAATAATCTTAATTCCACACATACTCTGAACATGATTGTTTATTTTTGTCCTTTCGGTCTCCAATTTGAATTGTTGCAGCAGATGCAAATGCGCTGGCCTTCATGATTCCAGGACCTGGAATCATACCAGCCGATGGGTGGTGGTTTATCGCTCGTTCAGCTGATGGCGGTCATTTGATGCTCATTCGCACGTACCAAATTGACCAAACCATTACATCAAACCACATGCAGTACAATGCGTGGGGCGTTCGTGACATTGATGGCTATGACTGCTTCATGTTCGAGAAAGATCCCAGCTCCGTTGGGCTAGGCGTATTCAACTGGAGGCGGGTTTACAGCCTCGGCAACCACTCCTTGTTCCTCGGGCTCAATTATCCGATCATCCAACCAATCATCGATCATATCACCGGCGATGATTACTGTGCTATGCAACTTCCATTCGCGAGGGGGGCTGTGTCTACACATCATACCATGGGTTTCATGAATCACCATATCTAGAGATTCGTCGACACAGCTTGTTGCCAGATAATCTTCAGTGTGTGAAAGGCATCAAGCTTCCATGCGATGGATGGCTTTTGCAAACCCGACATGTGGCGATGTGGTTCATGCCAACAGCAAATATGCACAACTTGATTTGTGCTGATATCTAGACTGAGCCATGTATTCTGCTGCTGTAGCACGACCCTCTTTTGTTGGATATTATGTACTGTTGTTAGTTTGAAGCACTCCTCTGGTTTGAAGGATAGATACCTTCCTGGGATCAATTGCATCCTAACTCACCTGCGTAGGATGTACTGATAATGATGATGGAGATGCTGTGTAGAAGCCATATATATCAGTTTGGCTTCAAGTGCGTACTTGTTAGTTAAACCTATGTATAAATCGTGACACTAAATACGACTAGTAAGTAGTACAGTAGCAGTACTAGTATACGTCAGTCAAATTATTCATCATGTCCACACATTGAATTGACGTGACAACACGCTGCGCGTGAGATGACACAAGACTCCCGGCGGCGTGTTCGGGTATTCTGGACCTCAGATTGGGAGTACCACTTATCTGTCGAAATCTTTCATCATTCACTTAAAACAGTCGATTGATCATACATTGAGTACCATATAACTGGAGTTACCGATGCAAGTCAAAGAAGGATTGGCCCGTGCTGCCGGCTGGCGTCAAGTTCAATCCCACGGATCAGGAGCTGATCGAGCACCTTGAGGCCAAAGTGAGTGCTGACAGCGCGAGATTTCAGTATCTCATCGATTTGTTCATACGAACCATCAACAGCGAGAACGACATATGTTACACCCAACCTGAGAAACTTCCAGGTAAGACACCGATCGGCCGTCTACGTGCACAAACATATTCCTTTGTTTATAGCTCTATTTTTCTTTTTAGACGTAGACCTGGTGAAGCAATTACAATTTGATAGTTAATAAAAAGTGAAACAAGTGACTGCAACATGCCAAAGATGTTATGAAAATGCCAACTAGGTACACTAAAACCTGTATTCCACAATACTGCAGGTATCACACTGAGTGGCCTAAGGAAGTATTTCTTCCAGCGCAATTCCAGGGCATTCAAAAGGGACGGCGCGGACACGTCGCAAGATACAGTCGGAGTGCGGCATGCACGTGATGTGGCACAAGACCGGCAATACCTTGCCGGTGATGGTCAACGGCCGGCAGACGGGCAGCAAAAAAGGTTCTGGTGCTGCACACCAACAAGAACTTCGACCAGCAGAGGACCAACTGGGTGATGCACCAGTACCACCTCGGGGACCTGGAGCAAGAGAAGGAGCGAGAGCTGGTCCTCTGCAAGATTTTCTACCAGACGAACACTAGGGCCAGGAGTAAAAAGATTATAAGTTAGTTTGGTATTGGTAGTTGTACTACCTTGTCGTCCGCAAGTTGGTATTGTTGTTAATGATCTTTTGGTATGAACTTGCATTTTATTCCAACCATCATGCCGAGGGTCATGTGGATATAAAGCTGAATCATTTGTTTCGAAACGAATTTTCAGGCACCTGATTTTTATTTGATGGGTAGCATAAGCACCCGCCGTTCGAATTCCCAGTTCTCCAATTTTTTCGAAACAAGTGCATGCACTTATTATCATGATAAAAAACAATATCCGTGCTGCATCCCAGTTATCAGTCTGTACTTGCAGAATTCTCTCATTTATTGAGCACGTATATTGTTTTCTCAGGTCGAGCACGTTTCAACTGGGTTGTAGATTGCCCAGGGTTGTTTTGTTTTTAACAGGACCAGCCCATGACAACAATGGGGAACAAAGATCCAGCAGGTATCTACTGGCCTCTGGCCCCCCAGCGTTAGTTATATTTTGTCTTACAACATCCGCAGGCAGTTTTTTTACTGAATCAAACACACAGCCCAGTTCTATTTTCCTCTTGAAACGCATGTCCTACATAAGTTTTCTAATCTCTACCTATAGTTTTACTAGTTCATATACACGTATCATTATATTGAAAACACATAAAATTCCCTTTTCATATTTACATCCTTATTTTTGTTGTTTTTTCCCACCCAGCGCTGATTTTTTTACCACTGGTTTTCCCTTAAACCAACTAAATTGTCCCACGTCTTATTTGCTTACAAAAACAAAACGATTTTTTTTGGCAAATCAATAAGTTCTTAAAAAATGTTTATCATTTCGGGATTACAACAGTTCGGACTCCATCGAAATATGCAAAATAAGGTTGGACTTTTTGACCGTGGTCCTGTGCAGAAAATGGGCTATAATAAATTACTTAAGAATTAGCAAATGGGCTACAAATTATAAAAAATAGAAAATGGGCTTTATGTTGTCTGCCACAGATTTGGAGGCTGACTTGTGGGTCTACTAAGTTCATGCGTACACAAGGTTTCTCAAAAAGGAAACTTAGTCAACAATCGACTCTACCAGCGTCAGACCGTTAGATGTCAATCTAACGGCAATCGTGCTTCTTCATTATCTGTTCTTCCCGCCCCAGCCGCCCAAACCAGCGCCATCGGAACTGCCAGCTCCCGCCTCCCGTGGCCGGCAGTGCTGCCGAGAAGGCCTCACGGCCCCATCATACTCGCATCCCTGGCCTGTCTATCCCTCTACTCACCCACAACTCCTGTTATTTTCCGGCGACGGCACCCGAACCAGTCAACCCTTGTACTCTCCACCGCGTGGGCAGCCACTGTCGTGTCTTCCCCGGCTCCGTGTCGTTCCCTTCGTAGGCCTCGCTGTCGTCCACCGCCCTGGTGCTCTCGGTGCGGCGTGGTCAACGATGTCCATCCAACGGCCAATAGTGCTTCTTCAACCTCTGGTCTTCTTGCCCCAGCCGCCCAAAGCAGCGCCGGTCGTGCCGCATGCTCCTGACTCCCGTGGCTGGCTGTGCTGCCCCGGAGGCCTCACCGTCCCCATACTACTCCCACCGCTGGCCAGGCCATCCCTCCACTCACCCACTCCCCCTGTTATTCTGCGGCGACGGCAGCCTCACACCGCAGCCGAACCAGTGAACCCTCGTACTCCTCTCCATGTGGGCATCCACTGCCGCGTCTTCCCCGGCTCCACGTCGTCCCCTTCCTAGGCCTCGCCGTCGTCCACCGCCGTGGTGCTCTCGGCGCGGCGTGGTCAATGTGGTCAACGACCGACTTCCATCAGAAGAGTACTGTACGTGGAGAGGCTGACAGCTGGGTCCACGGCAGCCGCAAGGAAGTGCCTCCTTATTACGCGCAAAATAATTATTCCTCCACCTGACAGCAAGGACCCACCGGACGGGCCACCAGTATTTCGCGGAAAAAATATTTCCCCCTGACTGCTGGGACCCACCGGACGGGCCACCGTATTTCGCGAAAAAAACGTTTGCCCCTCACTGCTGGGACCCACCGGACGGACCACCGTATTTCGTGAAAAAACGATCCCCCCCGGCTGTCAGCTCGGACCCACCGGAAGTGCCTCCTTATTACACACAGAAAAATGAATACTCCCCTGCTAGCTGGGACCCAACCTGGTGGGAGGCTGACTTGTGGGCCTACTAAGTTGACGAGGATGGAGGGCTTTGTCAACTTAGTCAATATGAACGATTCTAGCTCCAGTGACCGTACGATGTCTATCCAACGGCCGTAGTGCTTCTTCAACCTCTGGTCTTCTTGCTCCAGCCGCCCAAAGCTGCGTCGGTCGTGCCGCGTGCTCCTGCCTCTCGTGGCCGGCTGTGATGCCGTGGAGGCCTCACCGCCCCCTACTACTCCCACAGCTGGCCCATGCTATCCCTCTACTCACCCACACCCCCTGTTATTCTGCGGCGACGGCAGCCTCACGCCGCAACCGAACCAGTGAACCCTCGTACTCCTCTCCGCGTGGGCATCCACTGCCGCATCTTCCCCGGCTCCGCGTCGTCCCCTTCCTAGGCCTCGCTGTCATCCACCGCCTTGGTGCTCTCGGCGTGGCGTGGTCAATGTGGTCAACGACCGACTTCCATCGAAAGAGTACTGTACGTGGAGAGGCTGACAGCTGGGTCCACGGCCACAACCCAGTTTTTTTGTGACTTGCCAAGTAAGTCGCTTTGTCAGGCCTGTTGGGCTGCAAATCTTTCAAGACGAGGAGAGCTTCATTCGGCTGGCCGAGAAAATGGCCCATCAGTAATGAGAAATGGCCTGTACATTTTTAAAACACATCAAACCGGCAATTAGTTTAAAATATCTTTTTTTTCATTTCGAGATTTTAAATTACACTAATTTTTATGCGTGGAGAATTTGTTGGATTTTATATTGATATACATTTATTTTTAAAATCAGTTTGAATGTGAGTCAAAATTTCGGGATTAAAAACAGTTCGGACCACACCGAAATATGCAAAATTTCGTTAATTTTTTAACCATGGCCACAATATGGGCTGTAATGCTAACAAAAAGAATATGGGCTCCAAAAAAACCTTAAGAATTAGCAAATGCGCTGTAAATTATTAGAAATAATGGCAGATGGGCTGTATGCTGTTTTCCACAGATTTGAGGCTTTCCTAAAAAAAGGTTGACGCACAAGCAGTGAATGTTGGATGTCCATCGAATGGCCGTCGTGCTTCTTCAATCTCTGCTCTTCCTACTCCAGCCGCTCAAACAAGCGCCGGCAGGACTGCCTGCTCCCTCCTCCCCACGGCCGGCTATGCTGCCGCGCAGGCCTCACCGCCCCATCATACTCCCATCGCTGGCCTAGCCATCCCTCTACTCACCCACACCTGCTGTTATTCTCCGGCGATGGCAGACGAACCAGTAAACCATCGTACAGTCGTACTCCCCTCCGCGTGGGAAACAACTGCCGAGTCTTCCCTGCCTCCATGTCATTCCCTTCCTAGGCCTCGCCGTCGTTCACCACCCTGGTGCTCTCGGCGCGGCCTGGTCAACGTGGTCAACGACCAACATACATCTGAAGTGGACTATACGTGGAGAGGCCGACAGCAGGGTCCACGGCCGCACGCAAGGAAATGCCTCCTTATTACGTGCAAAATAATGATTCCTTCACCTGACATCAGGGACCCACCGAAAGGGCCCATGTATTTCGCGAAAAAAACGTTACCACCGCTGACAGCTCGGACCCACCAGCTATATCTTCGCACGCAAGGAAGTGCCTCCTTATTATGCTAAAAAAAATGAATACCCCCTGCTAGCTGGGACCCACCTTGGTGGGAGGCTGACTTGTGGGCCTACTAAGTTGACGGTGACGGAGGGCTTTGTCAACTTAGTCAATATGCACGATTCTAGCTCTAGTGACCGTACGATGTCCATCCAACGGCCGTAGTGCTTCTTCAACCTCTAGTCTTCTTGCTCCAGCCGCCCAAACCAGCGCCGGTCATGCCTCGTGCTCTTGCCTCCCGTGGCCGGCTGCGATGCGGCGGAGGCCTCACCGCCCCTACTACTCCCACCGCTGGCCAGGCCATCCCTCTACTCACCCACGCCCCCCGTTATTCTGCGGCAACGGCAGCCTCACACCGCAGCGAACCAGTGAACCCTCGTACTCCTCTATGCATGGGCATCCACTTCCGCGTCTTCCCCGGCTCCGCGTTGTCCCCTTCCTAGGCCTCGCCGTCGTCCACCTCCCTGGTGCTCTCGGCACGGCGTGGTCAACGTGGTCAAGGAACGGCTTCCATCAGACGTGGACTGTACGTGGAGAGGCTGACAGCTGGGTCCATGGCCGCAGCAAGGAAGTGCCTCCTTATTACGTGCAAAATAATTATTCCTCCACCTGACAGCGGGACCCACCGAACGGGCCACCGCATTTCACGAAAAAAAGATTCCCCCCTGACTGCTTGGACCCACCAGCTACATCTTAGCACGCAAGGAAGTGCGTTTGGGCAAAAAAAAACGATTCGCCCCCTGACTGCTGGGACCCACCAGCTACATCTTCGCAGACAAGGAAGTGCCTGACAGTCGGGACCCACCTGGTCAAAGCGTACGTAGTGTTGTCATTCTGGTCGCGAACGTGTACGTACATACTGGTCGATGTAGAGGCGCGCACGTGTCGTAGTAGAGGCGCGCACGTCTCGCAGTAGAGGCACGCACGTAGCATTTACACGTACGTACAGCGGCCAGGGTGCAAGAAAAAAAATACGGCCACGTATGTGTACATACAGGCGGGGTCTCGAACGCCTACTCGCGCATACGTACGGCCAGGACTCGTGTACATGGCTGGGTCGGAACAGAGAAACAACGTCGTCGTCATGTTCATGGGGAGGCAACGGAATGCGTCGTGTTCATGGGGAGGCAATGGAATGCATCGTGTTCATCAGGAGGGCTTGGACGGAGCAGGCGATGGAAACGAGGCCTGGCGTACCGCAGAATGTAGGAAACGGCCTTGTGTTCGACCGGCCACGTTCGAAACGGGATCCTGTTCATCGGGAGGGGTCTGGCGTACCGCAAAACGGAGGAAACGGACCTCCTATGGTCGAAACGGGGGTCCTGTTGATCGGGAGGGGTGTGGCGTACCGCAAAACGGAGGAAACGGACTTGTGTTGGAGCGCTACGGTCGAAACGGGGGTCCTGTTCATCGGGAGGGGTGTGGCGTACCGCAAAACAGGACTCCACGGGATACTGTTCATCTCCACCGTCGACCTCCTCCAGCCTCCACGGGCTCCTGTTCGTCCAGCCTCCACCGCGCGCTACTCCACCGGCTACTGTTCAACCACCCCTGCACCGTCTACTGTTCATCCAGCCCTCCACACCACGAGGTCCTGTTCAACCACCCCTCCACGGGCACCCTCCACCGTCTACTGTTAATCCAGCCCCCCACACCACGGGGTCCTGTTCAACCACCCCTCCACCGTCTACTGTTCATCCAGCCCTCCACACCACGGGGTCCTGTTCATCCACCCCTCCACGGGCACCCCTCCACCGTCTACTGTTCATCCAGCCCTCCACCACACCACGGGGTCCTATTCATCCAGAGGCAACGCCACCGCTCACTATTCATCCAACCCCCCCCCCCCCCCCCGCAACGCTCACTGTTCATCCCATCGATCGACTTCAGTTAGCAGCAGTAGCGAAGGAATCGCTCGATCGGGTTCAGTTAACAGCCATCGATCGATCGCTCGGGTTCAGTAACGCGTAGCCTGCAGTGCAATCACTCGGGTTCAGTTAGAGCCCAACGCCTCGCTCGGTTTAGTTAGAGCCAACGCCTCGCACACACGCATGTCCTTGTACGAGAGAAATGAGCATCGCTCGGCCCCCGACCTCCCACCGTAAGGAGGAACTCCCCGAAATTTTCCTCCCCCTCGCTTCTACCATGGTTTTTTCCGTCATGGACGGCCCAAAGAATGTCATGCAGCTGCGTCTCCGGCCCGCCCAGGATGAAAAGCCCATTTTATGTCATGATTTTATGTCATAGAAGTTGGAGCCCACCACATCCATGATGATACCGGGTTTTGTGACAATTATCGTCATAGAAGTGTCATATGTATGACAGAAAAAAAAATTCGTTCGGCCCAAAATGTCACAGATGTGTCTTTTTTTGTAGTGTGTTTTCGATCTCCTCTAACCTTTTAAGGTGAAGATCACTGAATCTAGGAAGAGCCATCGCGACAAATAAGCAAACTAACACACGAAAAACAAAAGCAAACGGTAAAGAGGCTAATAGAGAAAGAGAGGGAGGATAGAGAGAGAGGGCGAATAAAACGGCAAGGGTGAAGTGGGGGAGAGAAAACGAGAGGCAAATGGCAAATAATGTAATTCGGGAGATAGGGATTGTGATAGGTACTTGGTATGTTGACTTTTGCGCAGACTCCTCGGCAACGCCGCCAGAAATTCTTCTTGCTACCTCTTGAGCACTGCGTTGGATTTCCCCGAAGAGGAGAGGATGATGCAGCAAAGTAGTGTAAGTATTTCCCTCCGTTTTTGAGAACCAAGGTATCAATCTAGTAGGAGGCTACGCGCGAGTCCCTCGTACCTACACAAAAAATAGCTCAATGCAACCAACGCACTTAGGGGTTGTCAATCCCTTCACGGTCACTTACGAAAGTGAGATCTGATAGAGATGATAAATAATATTTTTGGTATTTTTGGTATAGAGATGCAAACTGAAAAGGAAAAGGCAAGGTAAAAAGCAAAGCAATAATAAAGTGATGGAGATTAATATGATGAGAAAGAGACCCGGGGGCCATAGGTTTCACTAGTGGCTTCTCTCAAGAACATAAGTATTCTACGGTGGGTGAACAAATTACTGTTGAGCAATTGACAGAATTGAGCATAGTTATGAGAATATCTAGGTATGATCATGTATATAGGCATCACGTCCGAGACAAGTAGACCAACTCCTGCCTGCATCTACTACTATTACTCCACTCATCGACCGCTATCCAGCATGCATCTAGAGTATTAAGTTAAAAACAGAGTAATGCCTTAAGCAAGATGACATGATGTAGAGGGATAGTTACATGCAATATGATAAAAAACCCATCTTGTTATCCTTGATGGCTACAATACAATACGTGCCTTGCTGCCCCTTCTGTTACTGGGAAAGGATACCGCAAGATCGAACCCAAAGCTAAGCACTTCTCCCATGGCAAGAAAAACCAATCTAGTAGGCCAAACCAAACTGATAATTCGAAGAGACTTGCAAAGATAACCAATCATACATAAAAGTATTCAGAGAAGATTCAAATATTATTCATAGATAGACTGGATCATAAACCCACAATTCATCGGTCTCAACAAACACACCGCAAAAAGAAGATTACATCGAATAGATCTCCACAAGAGAGGGTGAGAACATTGTATTGAGATCCAAAAAGAGAGAAGAAGCCATCTAGCTACTAACTATGGACCCGTAGGTCTGAAATAAACTACTCACACTTCATCGGAGGGGCTTGGATGATGATGGAGAAGCCCTCCAACGGAGCTCCGGAACAGGCCCCAAGATGGGATCTCATGGATACAGAAAGTGGCGGCGGTGGAATTAGGTTTTTGGCTCCATATCTGATCATTTGGGGGTACGTGGGTATATATAGGAGGAAGAAGTACGTTCGTGGAGCAACAGGGGGCCCACGAGGGTGGAGGGCGTGCCTGGGGGGGGGCAGGCGCGCCCCCTACCTCGTGGCCTCCTGTTAATTGGCTTGACATAGGGTCCAAGTCTCCTGAGTTGTGTTCGGTGAGAAAATCACGTTCCCGAAGGTTTCATTCCGTTTGGACTCCGTTTGATATTCCTTTTCTTCGAAACCCAAAAACAGGCAAAAAACAGCAATTCTGGGTTGGGCCTCCGGTTAATAGTTTAGTCCCCAAAATAATATAAAAGTGGATAATAAAGCCAAATAATGTCCAAAACAGTAGATAATATAGCATGGAGCAATCAAAAATTATAGATACATTGGAGACGTATCACCCAATGCCTCGCTCGGGTTCAGTTAGAGCCAATGCCTCGCACACACGCGCGTACGTGTACGAGAGAAACGCGCATCGCTCGGCCTTCGACCTCCCACCGTAACCGGGAACTCCCCGAAATTTTCCTCCCCCTCGCTTCTACCATGGTTTTTTCCGTCATGGACGGCCCAAAGAATGTCATGCAGCTGCATCTCCAGCCCGCCCAGGATGAAAAGCCCACTTTCTATCATGATTTTTTGTCATAGAAGTAGGAGCCCACCACATCTATGATGATATTGGGTTTTGTCACAATTATCATCATAGAAGTGTCATATGTATGACAGGAAAAAAATTCGTTCGGCCCAAAATGTCACGGATGTGTCTTTTTTGTAGTGGTGGAGTGAAAGTGTGTTATATCGACTAGAGAGGGGGTGAATAGGCAATTTTTATGAAAGTCTTCAAAACGTGGGAGTTATGAAGACAACCAGCGAAGATTATGCCTATTACTATGCAGCGGAAGTTAGATTACACTAGGCCAGCCATGGTCAAGTATTCAATAGAGTGAAAGCACAATGACAAACAGCTGTAGTGTAATAAGGATCAGGTAGGAAGAAGTTATGAAGCCAAACAGATCATACATTCACGTTGTGAAGACAAAAGATAAAGCAAGCATGCAATGGCTTCACAATGAGTAACAGTAAGAAAAGGAAGTGAAGATGAAACCAGTGACTCGTTGAAGACAATGATATGTTGGACCAGTTCCAGTTGCTGTGACAACTGTACGTCTGGTTGGAGCGGCTAGGTATTTAAACCTTAGGACACACAGTCCTGGACACCCAGTCCTGAACACACAGTTCAGGACACCAAGTCCTCACCGTATTCTCCTTGAGCTAAGGTCACTTAGTCCTCGCCCAATCACTCTGGTAAGTCTTCAAGGTAGACTCCCAAACCTTCACAAACTTCGTTCACTGGCAATCCACAATGTCTCTTGGATGCTCTGAACGCGACGCCTAACCGTCTGGAGGATTCACAGTCCTCAAGTGTAATAAGTCTTCAGATCACACAGACAAGAAGACTAAAGGGATGCCCAATTTGCTCTGGCTCTGGGTGGTTAGGGCTTTTCTCCTCACTAGGAATTTTCTCTCAAAGGCTTCGAGGTGGGTTGCTCTCAAACGACAAAAGTCGTACACTGAAATCTGAGCAGCCGACCGTTTATGGTTGTAGGGGGTGGGCTATTTATAGTCACTTGGCAACCCGACCTGATTTGTCCGAAATGACCCTGGGTCACTAAGGAACTGACACGTGTCGCAACGGTCAGATTTCAATCTCTCATGGCAACTTTACTTGGGCTACAAGCAAAGCTGACTTGTCCGGCTCTGGACAAGATTCGCTCTCATTGTCTTCACTCGAAGACATAGGTTTTTGGATTAGGCATCACTTCAGTCATTCTGACTGGTTCTCCTAGACCCCACTTAACAGTACGGTGGTTCCTATGACTCAACACAAAGAAAAGGAACTACGAAAGATCTAAGTCTTCGAGCTCCATTGGCTTCATAACGTGTATTCTTTTGTCATAGTCTTCAATGTGAATATCTTCATATACCACCTTTGTCTTCAATGTCTTCATACATTTTTAGGGGTCATCTCTGGTAGTAAAACCGAATCAATGAGGGACTTCTACCTGTGTTTTCCTGCAATTCTCACAAACACATTAGTCCCTCAACTAGGTTTGTCGTCAATACTCCAAAACCAACTAGGGGTGGCACTAGATGCACTTACAATCTCCCCCTTTTTTGTGATTGATGACAAACTAGTTGAAGTTTTCAACGGGGAATATAATGTGTGAAGTTTGTAAAGGATAGGGAATTGTCTTCATAAGTTGCAAGGGCTGCCCCTGAAGATGTGCATATAAGTTAATTTGCTTTTGGAATGCAAATGCACATGGCAGGTTGTACTTGTGGAGATCCACTTCAGCTTATGATGACAATCCACTATGCATGTGAAAGTATATGAAGATAATGACATGCATAATGGAAAAGGGACGTCTGCAGAATGAGATAAGTGCGGAATTTATCGTCGCACATGCAGAATTTATCTTCGCAAATAGAGTGGCAAACGAGTAGCAGGCGACCATCGAGTCTTAGTGTTACAACTCAAAGAACCGAATGTAGCAAAAACGAGAGTTGTAAGCACGAAGCAAAATGTAGCAAAAAAAATATAGCACCCGCCCATATGGACCCGCTTGAAGACTATCAACTAATATGCTTCTCCCCCTTTTGTCAGCAAGGACTAAAAAGGTTCGAAGACATAGTGTGTCTACTCGTTTCCAGGAGCAGCAGGGTCGTTGGAGGTGTTTGGCGGTGCAGAGGAGCTTGGAGGTGCTGAAGCAGGTGGTGGTGATGTAGCATCGTCGTCTTCATCAATGATCCTTGCAGTAACTGTGGCAGCAGATGAAGAAAACTCAGAGTCTTCAAGTGATGGTGTGTTGCGCATCACAGCCCTTCTAGGAGGTGTGGTGTCAAACTTGAAACGCTCTGTGAAGCCATCCTCTTCAAGTTCAGCTTTAGTACATATCATTGAGAGCCCTTTCCATGTACGACGGCAGGTTTCGTGTGTAATGAAGGCATTCTTGGTGGCAAGGTTTCGAAGACGATTAACATCCACCAAGAGGCTCTTCATCTGACGTTTTAGCTAGTCGTGATGCCTATCCTGCTTTTGGTGAAGGGCCACAAGAAGCTCTCGGTCAGTGAGGGCACGAGCGCGCTTCTTGGGTCTTTGAGCATTTGTGCTGTCTCTGGCTTCAGTAGATGCTGGGTGTGGCGCACGTGTAGTGCCAGCCAACGGATACACCTTGGATATGGCTTCAACACCTTCAATGTTCCGTGTGAAGCTCTGGTGTTCTGCATTCTGAAGACTTATTGGTTGCTTGGCAGGTTCGGGATATATGGCTTCATCAGAGGTATCCACATCTGGCAGGAAGATCCGATGGTTTCGGGCTGAGGGCTGATATGAGATCGCAGAGTGCAGTTTGATTAGCCTCATCACCCAAGGAGCATAGAACTTCAAACCAAATAATTCTGAGCCTGACGCTGCAAGTTGGCGTATGAAGAGATCCTGTGCGTTGAAGCATTTGCCATGCAGGATATAGAATATGAGAGTCTTCATTGCACCCTCAATCTTGGCATGTGGTGAGTGTCCCTTAATGGGCCAGAGAGTCCGCCGGATGATGTGATATATGGTCCTGGGCAGATACTCAAAGTCTTCAACGAAGAACTCAGTTGGATAGGGTGCATCATGAGGCAATGGCTTCATCATTGAGAGCATCTGACTCATATTTGGTTCAGGCCTCTGGAATATGCTCTCAATAGCTTCAGAATGTAGTTGACAGCCTTCCTCGAAGAATTCGCCAAGAGTGGGCAGGCCGGTGAGCTCAATGATATCAAATGCATTGGCTTCATGATGGACATTGCCGGTCATCCACTCCAGGACCCAAGTCTTCGGATCTCTGTTGTATCCTTTTATATGGAGAGTGGCATAGAACTGAAGCAGAAGCTCTTCATTCCAGTGCTCTTCATCAGTCACAAACGGCAGCAGACCCACTTGCTTGAAGCAATCCAATGCTTCCTCAAGACAGGGCAGACCAGCAATGGCTTCAACCTCAAGGCGCTTGTGCGGGAAGATGCGACCTTGGTTGTATAGGATGCTTGAGTAGTAGCTGCGCTGAGGATAGCTCCAGAACCTATCTGATACAATCCTTTCCCTTGAATAGGGGTTCTTGGAGCTATTGAAAAATGTATTGTCTGCCTTGAAGCTATTTATGTCAAAGGAGCCAGGTGCTAATGCAGGACCTGGGAACCTTGGAAGCCTTGGGACTGGCTTTTGGACATGAGGCCTGTGCTCAATATGATAATCGAATTGAGGACCTGCAGCAGACTCAGGAACAGAAGTGTCTGGCTCAGTAGCTTTGCTGTCTGCTGAAGCATTTGGTGGGGCGGGCTCCACATTGGCTTCAGTGTTTGTGGTGGCAGCCTCAACATTTTCTTCCTCCGCTTGTGTAGTTGGAGGGACAACCTCAGGCACGTTCTCCTCGAGAACTGCATCTTGATGGAGCGGGGGAGTGGGTTCTGGTGGTGCTTCTTCATTGTCTTCGGCTGATGCAGCCGGAATTTCTTCTGTATGGACTTGAGGTCGTGGACCTTTGCAAAGCCTACGAAACGCAGACGACGCTTGTGGGGTCGGAGTGGGCTGGGCTTCAAAGTCTTCTTCCTCCTGAGGGCGATCCGCCCATGACTCATCTTGTGCCATTGGCGTCAAAGGACGACCAATACTGATGAGTTTGCTTGTTTCAAGCCGAGGAAGGGCTGCATCATCTTGTACATTGTCTTGGGGACCAATGTCTTCAGCAGCTATGGGGTCGGCTGCTGGAATATCTTCAGCTTCAGGAGCCTCTGTGGGAGTAGGCTCATGAACTGTCAATCGTCTTTTTGCATTGGGGTGAATGACAAAGAGGGGTTCAACCATCAAGGGCTCTGTGGGAGCAGCCCGAGCTTTCTTGATCTTGCGCTTCTTCTTGGTGGGGTCAGAAGGAGAGGCTTCAGAGTGTTTCCTCTTCCTAGCTTCAGCCTCTGCATTCCGTGTCTTCTTAAGCTCTGAAGCGGTTGACCGGCTCTTTGGCTTCGAGCCAGACATGGAGGTTGGGAAGACAATCGGAATAGCTTCTTGTCTTGGTGCCTCCGGTTCATTCACAGCAGGTTGCTTCTTCTTCTTCGTGGCCATCTTGGGGTCGATGCCAGGACGCCCAAGTGCCTTGCGCTTCTCGGCCTCATTATAGGCCTGCACACATCGTTCTGCCAGAGACTTCATCCGCTCACGCGAGCCCTGAGCTTCAGCACGCTTCTTCAGGAAATTTTCCTTGAGCTCATGCAACATGGTTTTGAAGCTCTTCACTTCCTGCACGCTGAGCCTAGCCATGTGCTTCTTGAACTGAGCCTTTTCATGATCAATTTTCTGCTTCAGCTCAACTATGTGCTGAGCAATGGCACGTTCTGAAGCAATTGCGCCTTGGAAGGCGACGCTGAGGCCGACAGGCAGCTGCAGATCTTCGAAGCTTATGTCTGGGGAGGCAAACCATTCGTCGATGAAGTTGTGGATGATGGCGACATCAAAGAGAGGCAAATTGTTGAAGATTTCAGCTTCTTCTTTGCTTTTGATAAGCTGCTCTAGAGCGTCATCTCCAAGATCTTCATCGCTAGATAGATCAATGGCTTCGCTGCGCAGAATGGCAGCAGCAGTGAGCTCTTTGCCGGTTTGTTGCTGGGGCTCCTTTTCTTTCTGGGGCTTGGAGACGCGGGATACGTCTTCAGACTGCACACTGACTTCAGGAGGTGCAGTTTTCAATGGCTTCGCCCTTGAGATTTTTGAGGCAGGGGCTGGCTTTGAAGCTTTTGGCTTCTTTGACTGCTTTGGCTTCGGCATAGCAGGAGCTTCATCAGACTCAAAATCAGCTGGAGGGTCATTCACGGCAGTCCCTTAGACTAAGATGTGAGTGATAAGGCCCTCAAGGTTGGCAAACAGACCGATCACATTGGGTTCTGCGTAGCGTGTGCCATCTGCCCTTGGTGCGGAGGGGCCAGGGTTGAAGTCTAACCCAAATTTCTTCTTGTTCAGCTTCGCAGATTGTTGAGCAAACTGGTAGTTGCGCTTGAACAGATTGTCGTCAAGACACCAGAGGAGTGACGACGGATGCGCATCATCAGGCTGTGGTCCTCGGACCATGCATGGGTAGAAGCCTTGAGCAATGGCTTCATCTCTGGTCCTGGGTAAGAGATTCTTGAAACGGATGTCCCCCCATGGTCTTCTGATGGCACTTTTCTCGGCATATTCCTCGGTGACGAAGTGGTATTTAAACCATTGTTCTGCCCAATAGCATCGAATCCATTGGATTCGAGTCTTGCGCTGCCCATAGTTCTCTTCAGGATCTGTTTTATACATATCTGCCAGGTCTTCAGGCAGATCTTTGGAAGTTCCTTCACGTCTCTGTCTGCCCCCCTTCCTTGCTGCTGCTTCTGAAGCCATAAACTTTAACTTGAAAGGCTTCAAAACTTTCAAAGGCCTCAAAGGCTTTCTTTTACTGGACCAACAGGAACTGGCTTCAGGAGAGTTTATGTGATGCTGTAGGAATTCTGCAAATGAATGCAGACTATGAGAACCGAAGGATTCTCCCACGGACATGTACCTGTGACAGCACTAAGGTGCGAGGGAAGGGGAAGAGGTCATATGCATTCTCAGAAGTTTTTGAAGATTAATCAGTTTAGAAGACATTGACCTCATCGTGCGAAGACATTCACTCATAGATAAGAAGTTGGTTCCAGATTTGTACGAACCCATAGATCAGTACAAGTGAGGAATCTAACTACTTCATGAAGCACAAGTGAATATACTAGGCATGTTATGAGATGCAGATTGAGAGATCTATCTTATGTGAAGAGAAACTTCTTATGGTAGAAAGTGACAGAACCATGAGATCAAAAGAGGCTGTAAAAAGAAGTTTTATTTACCACACTTGGAACTGCTAGACGGAAGTGGGAGATGATGCCGAGCAGTTTAGTCCTCTGTGCCCTAACTTGGCGACGGAAGACACCTACGGCGACGGCGGAGAGGACGATGTCCGCAGTCGGCGTGAAGACGGCGTCGGAGAGGTTGCGGCAGCGAAGCAATTCGTCGCCGGTGTCGTCGAGAGCTAGCGGTGGCGCTAGGGTTCGTGCGAGGGTGGAAGAAGGAGATAATGACCGCGGTAAGTGTGAACTTATAGGCACAGGGGCAGCACTGCGCTATTACTCAGGTGCCCCTGGCGATTCACATTTGAGTAGTACGTGGCCATCATGCGGTATTTTGGGGGCAGTTCCACATCCCACGCACGCCTAGATTGTCGGGCGGTCGTTCCTACTTCTCCGGATTTTATGTGGAGGAATGAGCATTGAAAACGGACTTTATGGTTGTCTTTTTATCTTCTGCTGACAAGGACGCAGTGAAGACATTCGACAGTTTCAATAGAATGCATATGACTTAGAGAGATAGAGTTTGAGATAGAAAGCATAGAGAAGTTTGGGGTCCGATCACATTCACTTAGTTCAAAAGATTCAACACGAGGACATAGCTATAAGTGAATGCGGTAGAGGACAGAACACTAGCATATATATATCTATACAATCAATGTAGTGAAGATATTCATGAAGACATGTTCGAAGCCAAACCAAATGTGAAGACAACCAAATCTGAAGATATTGCACGGTAACACCATGAGTGAAACACTTCAAAATAGAACGTTTGGTGGTGGCGTTACCCGCCGTATAGGAAGTATTAGACCCGGACACGGTGCACAATTATCGTGGCGCTCCGAAGTCAAATTCCACATTAATGTATTCACACTTAGAATGTATGTCTTCATTGAATGAAGATATACTTTACTTTGTGTGTTGCACATCTAAGTCATCAATATGCATAAGTGTTAGGATGTGTGCCTGATCACAGGACATTTGAGGATTCCAAGATATTTAGCTCACACCGTAACTTGCAAAATCTCTTCTCATCCAAGGGCTTTGTGAAGATATCTGCCAATTGCTCTTCAGTGTTGACGTGTATGATATCAATGTCTTCCTTCACAACATGATCTCTGAGAAAGTGATGACGAATTTCAATGTGCTTTGTCTTCGAGTGCTGAACTGGGTTGTTGGCAATCTTGATGGCGCTTTCGTTGTCGCAGTAAAGTGGCACTTGCTTCAGATGAATGCCATAGTCCTTGAGTGTTTGCTTCATCCACAGAAGCTAAGCGCAGCAAGCTCCAGCAGCAATGTATTCAGATTCAGCAGTGGAGAGAGATACACAGTTCTGCTTCTTTGAAGACCAACATACAAGTGATCGTCCCAGAAAATGACATGTGCCTGATGTAGACTTGCGATCAACTTTGTCACCAGCATAATCAGCATCCGAAAATCCAACCAAATCAAACTTTGAGCCCTTTGGATACCATAATCCTAGATTTGGGGTGTGAGCCAAATATCGGAGAATTCGCTTCACAGCTAAGTGATGCGACTCCTTTGGTGCCGCTTGAAATCGAGCACACATGCAAACACTAAGCATAATATCTGGCCTAGATGCACATAAATAAAGCAAAGACCCAATCATGGAGCGGTATACCTTTTGATCAAACTCTTTACCATTGTCGTCAGGACCTAGATGATGTTTGGCTGGCATTGGTGTTGTGAAGCCTTTGCAGTCTTGCATACCGAACTTCTTCAGGCAATCTTTGAGATACTTCTCTTGAGATATGAAGATGCCATTGCGTTGTTGTCGTATTTGAAGGCCAAGGAAGAACTTCAGCTCCCCCATCATGGACATCTGATATTGCTCTTGCATCATATATCCAAACTCTTCACTGTACTTCTGATTTGTGCAGCCGAAGATAATGTCATCCACATATATTTGGCACACAAACAGTTCACCATCATATGTCTTCGTGAAAAGAGTGGGATCCAGGGAACCAGGTATGAAGCCTTTGCTTTTCAGGAAGTACTTGCGTGTGTCATACCAGGCCTTAGGGGCTTGTTTGAGGCCATACAGTGCCTTGTTGAGCTTGTATACCATGTCAGGATGTTTTGGATTTTCAAAGCCAGGCGGTTGTGCAACATACACTTCTTCTTCAATCTTGCCATTGAGAAAGGCACTTTTCACATCCATTTGATATAGAAGTATATTATGATGATTTGCATAGGCCAGTAGAATGCGTATGGCTTCAAGCCTAGCCACAGGAGCAAATGTTTCATCGAAGTCAATGCCCTCCACCTGAGTATATCCTTGAGCAACGAGACGAGCTTTGTTTCTGACAACTTGACCATGCTCATCTTGTTTGTTGCGGTATATCCATTTAGTGCCTATAATGTTGTGCTTCCGTGGATCAGGATGCTTAACTAGTTCCCATACATTATTCAGCTCAAACTGTTGAAGCTCTTCTTGCATAGCTTGAATCCATTCAGGTTCCATGAAGGCTTCTTCAACTTTCTTGGGTTCTGATATTGATACGAATGCGAAGTGCCCACAGAAATTTGCTAGCTGAGTTGCCCTTGAACGAGTGAGTGGACCAGGTGCATTGATGCTGTCAATTATTCTGTCAATCTGCACTTCATTGGCAACACGAGGATGTACAGGGCGAAGACTTTGCTCTTGCTGATCTGCGTTGTTGTTGGGAGGAATGTCTTCAGGCTGATTGTCTTCATGTTGATCAGGTGCTGAGATGATAAGTTCTTCTTCAGGATGAGCTTCAGAAGGTATAATCTCTCCAGTTCCCATAAGCTTGATTGATTCACTAGATGGAACTTCATCTAGCACATTTGGCAGTTGCTCTCTTTGTGAACCATTTGTCTCATCAAACCGCACATCCACTGTTTCAACCACTTTGTAATGGAAGAGATTGAAGACTCTGTAGGAGTGTGAATCCTTTCCATATCCAAGCATAAAGCCCTCATGTGCTTTTGGTGCAAACTTTGAGGTGTGGTGTGGGTCCTTGATCCAGCACCTTGCGCCAAATACTCTAAAGTAACTGACATTTGGCTTCTTGCCAGTTAGGTGTTCATAAGATGTCTTGTTCAGAAGCTTGTGAAGATAAACACGATTGATTGTATGGCATGCAGTGTCAATGGCTTCTGTCCAGAATTTTCTTGGAGTCTTGTATTCATCTAGCATTGTTCTGGCCATCTCAATGAGTGTTCTGTTCTTGCGTTCGACGACGCCATTCTGCTGTGCGTGTACGGAGCGGAGAATTCATGTGTGATGCCCAAGGTATCAAGATATGTATCAAGGCCAGTGTTCTTGAATTCAGTGCCATTGTCACTTCTGATGTGCTTTATCTTGGCGCCAAAATTGTTCATAGCTCGATTGGCGAAGCGTCTGAAGACATCCTGCACTTCAGTCTTGTAAAGGATTATGTGCACCCAAGTATATCTAGAGTAATCATCAACAATCACGAAGCCATAGAGGCAAGCAGTAGTAGTAAAAGTTGAGTAGTGAGTGGGACCGAAAAGATCCATGTGGAGCAGTTCGAAGGGTTGAGTAGTAGTCATGATTGTCTTCGAAGGATGCTTTGCCCTTGTCATCTTCCCTGCTTCACAGGCACCGCATAAGTGATCTTTCTTGAACTTGACGCCCTCGATGCCTATGACATGCTTCTTCTTCGCAAGGGTATGGAGGTTCCTCATGCCAGCATGCCCAAGCCTTCGATGCCAAAGCCAGCATTCTGAAGCTTTTGCAAGAAGGCATACTGCAATTTGTGGCCCTACTTAGAAATCTACCACATACAAATCATCTTTCCTATACCCTTCAAACACTAGAGACTTGTCAGATTCCATTAGTACTAGGCAACGATATTTTCCAAACATTACGATCATGTTCAAATCGCATAGCATTGAGACAGACATTAAGTTGAAGCCAAGGGATTCAACAAGCATGACTTTATCCATGTGTTGATCCTTTGAGATTGCAACTCTACCTAGACCCAATACCTTACTTTTACCAGTGTCAGCAAATGTGATGTGGCTCTTGTCGGATGGACGTAAGGTTGAGTCCATAAGAAGGCTTCTTTTGCCAGTCATGTGATTTGTACACCCATTGTCAATAATCCATTCTGAAGACTTTGAAGGCGCTGGTGCCGTACCCTACAGTGCAGTTAGGGGGATAGGCTTCACGAAGAGAATTGTGAAGAAAAAACATTTGACGAACCAGTGGGTTATGAAAACTTAGATCCAGATTAGGACTAATAGGAAGAGTAGCATGCGATTCAGGAACGAAGTACATAATGATGCCATTCGGGCATTTTATCTTGTGCCCTACAAGATTTTTAAGGTCCCCAGCAATAGCATCAGAAGATTTTGTTTTTCTGCTGGAAACCTTTCCCTGCAAAAGAGAGTTAAGCTTTATTAACCACCCACATCTTCAAGGGTGGCTTAGAAGCAATAAGTCTAAGTGCAGCATCTGAGAATTTTGGCTTTGAAGCCTTAGGAAACAGTCTAGCAGGTGGACAATTATACTCATAGGAATAGGCAGAATAATTTTTGGTCATATGAACATGACGGTTCGATGAACCGCTCTCATATTCATATGCCTGAGTATGGTTTCCCTGCAAAACATTTGCATTAGTGTGACTCAGGTGAGTCCTCTGATTGTATGAAGCCTTTGGACCGTATGAAGCCTTTGGTCTGAGGTTTGTCTTCTTCAAGTGAGGTGTCATGAAGACATTCACAGGAAGATTTTCCAGACACATTTTCGGAACCCAGATCTTCTTCATAGGCGGTCCATTCCTGCAGTTAGTACCAATGTACCTGGCAAACACTTCACCATTTTGATTCTTAAACAGTTTATAGTTTGCATCAAAGGATTCATCAATGATAATGGGGTTAGCACAAGTGAAGCCAGATAAATTGGATGGATCTGCTGAAAGTTCCTTTGCAGCAACCCATGTGGTTTTGGGGTACTGCTTAGGTTTCCAGTAAGAGCCATCTGCATTTATTTTCCTCACGAACCCAACACCCTCTTTCCTAGGGTTTCGGTTCAGAATCTGCTTCTTGAGGACATCACATAGTGTCTGATGTCCTTTAAGACTTAAGTACATCCCTGTTTCAAGCAATGTCTTCAACCTAGCATTCTCATCAGCAATAGTAGTGGTATCCTCAGCAGAGGGGTTAGTTACCACATCAACAGTTGAAGATATTGCAACAGCAGTAGCAGTGGAACATTCAGCAACAGAAGTAGCATTATCACGCTCAATGCATTTAAGACATGGTGGTTCAAATCCTTCCTGAGCGGGACTGATCTGTTCGGTGCGAAGTGACTCGTTTTCCTTTTGAAGATCTTCATGAGCCGCCCTCAATTTCTAAAGTTCTTGCTTCCTTTGAAGATAATCATAGGAAAGCTTTTCATGTGTTGTTGAGAGAGTATCAAGACGATCTTCAAGTTCCTGATACTTAACGTGAAGATTTTTTATGTCTTCAATTAAGGATTCAGATCGAGTCATTTCAGCACCCAACAGATCATCGCTTCTGTCTAACAGTTTTTGAATATGTTCCATAGCTTTTTGTTGTTCAGTTGCAATTTTAGCAAGTTTTTTGTAGCTGGGTTTTGAATCACAGTCAGAGTCATCGTCACTAGATGTTTGATAGCGAGTAGTGCGTGTGTTTACCTTGGCACCGCGTGCCATGAAGCAGTAGGTAGGAGTGGAGTCGTTCTTGTCATTTGCGTCGGTGTCGGTGATGCAGTCATTGTCTTGAGTGTTGAAGATGGACTTAGCGACGTATGCTGTTGCCAGACTCGCAATGCCAGAATCAGACTCCTCCTTAGACTCCACCTCTGCCTCCTCAGAAGCAGACTCCTCCTCTGAATCCATTTCCTTGCCAACAAACGCACGTGCCTTGCCAGATGAGCTCTTCTTGTGTGATGAAGACTTTGAGGAAGACTTGGAAGAAGACTTTGAGTATTTCTTCTTCTTGTCGTCAGAATCATATTCCTTGCTCTTCTTCTTCCTTCTGTTCTCATTGTCCCATTGTGGACACTCAGAGATGAAGTGTCCAGTTTTCTTTCACTTGTGACATGTTTTCTTCTTGTAGTCATGAGCAGAAGCTTCATCATTCCTTGAGCTTGATCGTGAAGATTTTCTGAAGCCTTACTTCTTGGTGAATTTTTGGAACTTCTTCACTAGCATTGCAAGTTCTCTTCCAATGTCTTCAGGATCATCAGAACAGCTGTCAGATTCTTCTTCAGATGAGGAAACAGCTTTTGCCTTCAAGGCACGAGTTCGTCCATAGCTTGGACCGTAGATGTCTCTTTTCTCAGAAAGCTGAAACTCATGTGTGTTGAGCCTCTCAAGTATGTCAGACGGATCGAGTGTCTTGAAATCAGGACGTTCTTGAATCATCAGGGCTAGGATGTCAAACGAACTATCAAGTGATCTCAGCAGCGTCTTGACGATTTCATGTTTGGTGATCTCAGTGGCGCCAAGGGCTTGAAGCTCATTTGTGATGTCAGTGAGCCGGTCAAATGTGTGTTGGACATTCTCATTGTCATTTCGCTTGAAGCGGTTGAAGAGGTTGCGAAGAACACTGATTCTTTGATCTCTCTGGGTTGAGACACCTTCATTGACCTTGGAGAGCCAGTCCGAGACCAGCTTGGATGTCTTCAAGGCACTCACACGGCCATACTGTCCTTTTGTCAGATGGCCACAGATGATATTTTTGGCAGTAGAGTCCAGTTGAGTGAACTTCTTGACATCAGCAGCAGTGACACCTTCTCTAGCCTTGGGAACGCCGTTCTCAACGACATACCATAGGTCGACGTCAATGGCTTCAAGATGCATGCGCATCTTATTCTTCCAGTAGGGATATTCAGTTCCATCGAAGACGGGGCAAGTAGCGGAGACTTTGATTATCCCTGCAGTCGACATAGCTAAAACTCCAGGTGGTTAAACCGAATCACACAGAACAAGGGAGCACCTTCCTCTGATACCAATTGAAAGTGCGTTATATCGACTAGAGGGGGGGTGAATAGGCGATTTTTATGAAAGTCTTCAAAACGTGGGAGTTATGAAGACAACCAGCGAAGATTATGCCTATTACTATGCAGCGGAAGTTAGATTACACTAGGCCAGCCATGGTCAAGTATTCAATAGAGTGAAAGCACAATGACAAACAGCTATAGTGTAATAAGGATCAGGTAGGAAGAAGTTATGAAGCCAAACAGATCATACATTCATGTTGTGAAGACAAAAGATAAAGCAAGCATGCAATGGCTTCACAATGAGTAACAGTAAGAAAAGGAAGTGAAGATGAAACCAGTGACTCATTGAAGACAATGATATGTTGGACCAGTTCCAGTTGCTGTGACAACTGTACGTCTGGTTGGAGCGGCTAGGTATTTAAACCTTAGGACACACAGTCCCGGACACCCAGTCCTGAACACACAATTCAGAACACCAAGTCCTCACCGTATTCTCCTTGAGCTAAGGTCACTTAGTCCTCGCCCAATCACTCTGGTAAGTCTTCAAGGTAGACTCCCAAACCTTCACAAACTTCGTTCACTGGCAATCCACAATGTCTCTTGGATGCTCTGAACGCGACGCCTAACCGTCTGGAGGATTCACAGTCCTCAAGTGTAATAAGTCTTCAGATCACACAGACAAGAAGACTCAAGTGATGCCCAATTTTCTCTAGCTCTGGGTGGTTAGGGCTTTTCTCCTCACTAGGAATTTTCTCTCAAAGGCTTCGAGGTGGGTTGCTCTCAAACGACAAAAGCCGTGCACTGAAATCTGAGCAGCCGACCATTTATGGTTGTAGGGGGTGGGCTATTTATAGTCACTTGGCAACCCGACCTGATTTGTCCAAAATGACCCTGGGTCACTAAGGAACTGACACGTGTCGCAACGGTCAGATTTCAAACTCTCATGGCAACTTTACTTGGGCTACAAGCAAAGCTGACTTGTCCGGCTCTGGACAAGATTCGCTCTCATTGTCTTCACTCGAAGACATAGGTTTTTGGATTAGGCATCACTTCAGTCATCCTGACTGGTTCTCCTAGACCCCACTTAACAGTACGGTGGTTCCTATGACTCAACACAAAGAAAAGGAACTACGAAAGATCTAAGTCTTCGAGCTCCATTGGCTTCATAACGTGTCTTCTTTTTTCATAGTCTTCAATGTGAATATCTTCATATACCACCTTTGTCTTCAATGTCTTCATACATTTTTAGGGGTCATCTCTGGTAGTAAAACCGAATCAATGAGGGACTTCTACCTGTGTTTTCCTGCAATTCTCACAAACACATTAGTCCCTCAACTAGATTTGTCGTCAATACTCCAAAACCAACTAGGGGTGGCACTAGATGCACTTACATGGAGGAGCACTCTGGTGCGAGTCCCCCTTTGCCTGCGGCCAATGGTGGACCCTCGGTCTCACGTGAGGAGTTCAATGTGGCCTTGGACACATTGAGAACCACCATGACTGCCGAGGTCAAAGGCATGCTTTAGAATTTTTTGATGGTCTTAAAGTTTCCACCGCACCGTTGGAAGTGGTCGATCCCACTAACAAGGTGATGGATGCTAACTCCAACAAGGGGGAAGCTACTAGTGATCAAGTTCCTTTGACTAGTGGTAGAAGTGGAAATGGCATCTTTGCCCATGTTGAACCTCCAATTACTTATTGAAGACCGGTTCCTGATGTCGCTTGAAGCTACGTTGGTATTTCCCCAAAGAGGAAAGGATGATGCAGATCAGTGGTGGTAGGTATTTCCCTCAGATATGAAACCAAGGTTATCGAACCAGTAGGAGAACAAAGCAACACAACGTAAACAGCCCCTGCACACAGATAAAAAATCCCCACAACCCGACATGTTAAAGGGGTTGTCAACCCCTTCCGGGGTACGGCGCCACAAGATAGGCAAACAGACGTGAGATAAATTTGTAGTAGATTGATAGATCGGACTCGGACGCGAACAAAATAATTAACGATAAATTGCAGCAAGGTATTTTTGGGCTTTTGGATTAATAGATCCGAAAATAAAAGCAAATAAAAAAATAGATCACAAAGTCAAATAATATGAGAAATAAGACCCAGGGGCCGTAGGTTTCACTAGTGGCTTCTCTCGAGAAAAATAGCAAACGGTGGGTGAACAAATTACTGTTGGGCAATTGATAGAAACTCAAATACTCATGGAGATATCCAGGCAATGATGATTATATAGGCATCACGTCCAAGATTAGTAGACCGACTCCTGCCTGCATCTACTACTATTACTCCACACATCGACCGCTATCCAGCATGCATCTAGTGTATTAAGTTCATGGAAAAACGGAGTAATGCAATAAGAACGATGACATGATGTAGACAAGATCTATCTATGTAGAGATAGACCCCATCGTTTTATCCTTAGTAGCAACGATACATACCTGTCGGTTCCCTTTCTATCACTGGGATCAAGCACCGTAAGATCGAACCCACTACAAAGCACCTCTTCCCATTGCAAGATAAAGAGATCAAGTTGTCCAAACAGAACCCAAATATCGGAGAAGAAATATGAGGCTATAAGAGATCATGTATAAAAGAGATCAAAGAAACTCAAATACTTTCATGGATATAAAAAGATAGATCTGATCATAAACTCAAAGTTCATCAATCCCAACAAACACACCGCAAAAGAGTTACATCATATGGATATCCAAGAGACCATTGTATTGAGAATCAAGAGAGAGAGATGAAGCCATCTAGCTACTAACTACGTGCTGGCGTCTTGGGAACGAGGGTACCCAGACTTGCCTGTCTGCGGTCTAGGGCGTGGCTCCACCAGCGGCCTCGTATGGCCCATCTTCATCAACCTACACTCAAGACCCTCGCGAGGGGCCAAGACTCACGAGGCGGATGACACAATACCTCCTCAGGGGAAGCCTCATTAGGCTGGCTCGCGAGGAGCAGAGAGATCAAGGCAAGGGGCACCTCGTGAGGTTTCCCTAACGTGAGCCATGGCGACCAAGGCCAGGCTGGCGCCAGCAGGCGTAGAGTGCCAGTTTCCTCTTTGGTGGTAAAGAGGCAGGCGCAGGCGAGGAGTTCCGAGGCATCAGGCAAAGGTTTCCATATTGGTGTAATGAGACCAAGACCAGTGGGGCGGCAAAAAGGAGGTCATCACGGAGCCCACGACGGCGTCACCACCAGGGCCTTTGGTAGGCGAAGACCACCTTTTGTCAGGATAACTTGTACTCTTTATCCCCCTTCAAATTGGCCATTGTGGGATCCCTTCCTGCCTAATATTTGGGGAGAGGACCCGGGCGTCTATAAATAGGGCTAGCCACCACCATAGTAGAGGACGGATCGTTCAGATCATCCCTAGCCACACAAGCTCATCGAGCTTAAGAACACCTCTCCTTAGGAGACTGTTCTTCCCTTGTACTTCTTCATCCCCAGTCTACAAGGCAATCCACCACACCACACTGGAGTAGGGTATTACACCACAACGGTGGCCCAAACCAGTATAAACTCTTGTGTACTTTTTTCCTTGGGTTCGGCGAGCTGGGCTTTGAGATCGTTGCGAGAGCGTGAGCTAGGGGGAGAGAGATCTTCGTGCGCACCCCAGTGTTCAAACCTCAAGGGTTTGCTAGAACCCGTAATCCGGCATTTGGCGCGCCAGGTAGGGGTGCGTTGAGGTTTTCTTCCCCATCGACCGACCTGCTGTCGCCCTGCGTCCCAGATGTGTGACAATCCATCAACCCAGGCCGACCGCTGGGCAGCTCAGCCAGCTTGAGTACCTCCAGCTGCTCCAGAAGACCTCAACTCCACGCTCCAGGTGGCCCGTGCACCGCCCAATGCCCATAGGCGCGGGCAGTGCGGTTCGATGTCTGCCGCCCTCATGCCGCGGCGTGCACGGGCCGCCGCAAGATCCGCAAGCTTTGCAGCAACGACGGTGCCACACACCCGACGGGAATAGGCGAACATGCGAGCCATGCTCGTGGTGGCGCGGGAGCTGCTGCGGTGCCGGCTGTTGGAGAGCGGCCGCGACGCGTTGCTAGAATGCGTCGCTGAGCTGTTGGATGCTGTGGCCAGCGGTACACCGCATTCCTGCTCCCTGCCTCGTTGCGCTCGCACGCTCCCAGGTGCACCAGGAGGGCTCGCCAGCGTTAGCATGGCTGGTGGTACCGGACATCCGGCCGCGCCCTTGCCTCCCCCGGGTGGCGTAGGCGCGGGCGTTGCTCCTCATGGTCCCCATCGAGCACCACCCCACAACCACCAGGAAGGCACGCCGGGCTCGGTGGCGTGGGGCACAGGGCGCCTCGACGGAGGTTCTGGCGAGGCAGCTCAGGAAGCCTATGTGCCCCGCATGGTGGATCAGGAGTACATGCCAGAGGGCGACCCATGCACGTTCCACGGGCCGGGCTGGGAAGAAGAGATGCTGGAGGCCGAGGCCTTATACGAGCCACCCAGGAGCCTTGTCGACCCCGCCGATGACAACCACCCCAGGGTACCACTAATATCTCAAGAGCAGGCTTATGCTAACCATGGGTCGCGGGTGGACCGAGCCGCAGCGATGAACGGCGACCCCAGTGCTGCATCCCCACTCCGGTTAGGGGCGATGCACTGGGGGCTGCACGGAAGGGGTTTGGAGCAAGGCCCTCCCTCATGTCGCGCGGGGCAAAGCGTCACCCGGAGGTAGGTCCTTTGCCGGGGAGGTGCCGGCGAGCCCTCCCCTCGGCAGAGGGCCCGTGGTCGCCGAGAGCACCGCTGGCGTCCCCTTTGCCCCTTGGCCTCGTCCTGGTTTTCGGACGCCCCAACGGTGGTCGAGGGTGGCGCAAGGCGAGGCCCTCGTCTGGCGATATGAAGCAAGGCTTGCGCCTATGAAGGTCTTCGCCCGTGACGGTCTCATGTTATAATTAGTGGGGATGTACACGCCCCGGAGTCTCCAGAGAGCCGCCCTCAGGCCTCGGGGGCTCCCGCCCACGTCCTAGTGGAAGCACCGTGCTCAGCGCTGGCCGTCGACACTGTCCCCCAATGACTAAGCTCACGGCCAGCAAAAGCACTAGGCTCCTGTCGGCGTTCTGGGAACGGGGGTCCCTAGACTTGCCTGCCTGCGGCCCACGGCGTGGCTAAGCCAGCAGGCCGTACGGCCCATCTTCACCAACAAAGCATCCAAGACCCTCGCAAGGTTCCAAGCCTCGCGAGGTGGACGACGCAAGGCCTCCTCTGGAGTGTCCTAGCCAAGCAGGCTCACGAGGAGCGGAGATATAAAGGTGGGGCAAACCTCATGAGGTCCTCGTGACGTATGCCATGACGCACGACACCAGGCGGGCTCCAGCGCGCGCAGCGTCCTTGTTTCCTCTTTGGTGCTAAGGAGGCTAGCGCAGGCGAAGAGTACCGAGGCATCAGGCAAAGGTTGCTATATTGGTGCAATGAGACCAAGATCAGGAGGATGGCAAGACGGAGGTCATCGTGGAGCCCAAGACGACGTCACCACCAGAGCCTTTCGCAGGCGAAGACCACTTTTGTCAGGATAGCTTGTACTAGTTGTCCCCCTTCAAATTGGCCCGCTGTTGTTGGCTTCCTTCCCGCTCGATATTTGGGAAGAGGACCAGGGTCTATATAAGTAGAGCCAGCCACCACAGTAAGGGTGGGCAGAACGCATCTCATCTCATTTCATCTTAGCTCGATCCAACCCGGACGAGAGCCTACTCACAAGAACACCTCAACCTCAGGAGGCTGTTCTTGCCTTATACCATTCATCATCAGCCCTAGAGGCAATCCACCACCACGACACTAGAGTAGGGTATTACACCACAACGGTGGCCCGAACCAGTATAAACCTCATGTCTTTCTGTGTTGCGAGTTTGTCGAGTTCGTCCGCGAGATCTTAGCGAGCTAGGGCGTAGATTGGTGGGAAGGAAAGACTTCACGCGCACCCCAGTGTTCGAACCTTAAGGGTTTGCCAGAACACCACATCCGACATTTGGCGCGCCAGGTAGGGGTGCGCTAGAGCTCCTCCTCCACTGACCAGCTCGTCGATGCTCCTTAGCCACGATGTCCGGCGACTCAAGGGCCGGCTCTGACCGCTGGGCAGCCTGGCCAGGCCGGGCAGCGCCGCCTGCCCATGAAGGCCTCGACCCCGCACTCCAGGCGGCACGGGCGCCACCAAACTCCGCCGGGCGCGGGCAGCATGGCCAGGCGTCGTCCACCCTCACACCACGGCAGGTACGGGCTGCCGCAAGAGCGGCGAGCCATGCCGCAGCAACGGCGCCGCACTCACGGAGGGAGCAAGAAAACATGCGGGCAGCGCTCACCGTGCCAAGGGAGCTGCTGCGGTGCAGGTTGATGGAAAGCGGCCGGGACACATTGCTGGAGCGTGTAGCCGAGCTGCTGGATGCGGCGGCGTCGGGAGCACCACCCTTCTGCTATCGACTTCCTCCCTAGGCCACTGCAGGGCCGCGCGGCGAACCTCGGTACATCCATGCGCCATCAACTACGCCCGGGGGCTTCATCAACATCAGCACGGCCAGCAGCGTAGGGGGCTCTGACTCCCCCATGCCGCCCACGGCGGGCGCGGGTGCAAGCGTTGCCCCCACGGTCCTAGCCGGATGCAGTGCTGTCATCCCCAGGGCA